>NW_006399860.1:8799194-8807090 GCF_000299155.1 Elephantulus edwardii | reverse complement strand
ATCCCTGGTACCACAGAAAAAACAAAAACAAAACAAAACAAACAAACCAAAAAAAACAGAAAAAGAAACACAGCAAAATGTCAGCAAGAAAACCTGTACTGTGAATAATCACACTTAATGTGAATGGTTTAAATAAGAGAAATTAACAGTAGTACAATGTGAATGGCTTAAATTAAGAGAAAAACAGTAGCAGAATGCATTAAAAAAACAATCCCAAAGCAAATTAATATGATGTCTACAAAAGATACACCTAAGAAACAAACAAAACTAAAAAAGGCTGTAAAACAATATACAAAGTGAATGGCATAAAAACAAACAAACAACTCCCCCCCCCTTAAAAAAAACCCACAAAAAAAGAACCCAACAAAAAACACCAAAAACCCAAGAGGATGACAATACTAATGTCTGATAAAATAGACTTCAGAATGAAAATTACAATGAAAGATATAGAAGGATACTATATAATGACTCAAGGCACAATAGATCAAGAAGATATGACCTGGTTAACAGCTACACACCAAGTAAAAGACTTTAAAAAATACATAAAACAATAAGTAACAGTATTAAATAAAGAAATATACAGTAACACTATAGTGGTAAAAGACTTTAACACACTCTTCTCACCAAAGGATAGGTCAATTAAAAAAAACAACAAAATGTTGAAGACATAAACTATACAATCAGATTACTGAACCTTGTAAACATATTCAGGGTACTGTCCCAACTAATGCTCAATTTACTTTCTTCTCAGGAGTACGTGGTACATTCTGCTGAACTGATTATGTATTAAGACACAAAGTCAGTCTCAAAAAGTTTTTTTAAAAAAACCCTTAAACAACCCAACATTGAAATAATGTAAATTATTTCAAATTAATTAATACAAATTATTTATAGACCATAATTCCATAAAACTAGAAATTAATGACAAGAGGATAAAGTTTATAAAACATGTGGAAGCTAAGTAACACCCTACTAGGAACTCTGGTGGCCTAGTGGTATAAAACTATGCTGCAATCTCAAGGCACAGGTTTAAAACCAACATCCTCCTGTGGGAGGGCAGGCCCCTTCCATGTGCTCAACGGCTCCTGAGAACTGACCCAGCTAAGGATGGTTCTGATTGTACAGTACGTAACACAACAGATTCTGTTATAGAAGAAAAAAAAAAATGAAAGCAAAAAGTTCCTCGAAACAAATAAAAATAAAAATATAACACACCATAGCCTCTGGGATACAGATAAGGCAGTCTTCTGGGGGCAGTTCATAGCAATATACAAACATATATAAAAAGAACAAGTGCTTGTCTGGGCAGCATACATAGTAAAATTTGAATGATATGGAGAAGATCAGCATGACCCTTGTGCATAGATGACATGCAAATTTGTGAAGCATTCCATATTTTTAAAAAAGAATAAAATAAGTCAAATTAATGATATAACTCAACACATCCATTAAACAGAAAAAGAACAGGAATCTAAACCAAAAATCTCTAGGGGGAAAAAAAAGGAAATTATGAAGCAGAGAGCCGAAATCAATGAGATAAAAAATTTTAAAAAAGCCAAAACACTTGAAACAAGACAGCAGTTGGTTCTTCCAAAGGGTTCATGAAATTGGTAAACTGTTGGCAAACTTAACAACAAAAAAATTACAAATAACTTGATTAAGAAATTATAAAGTTGACATTACAATTAAATGAAATTAAATTAATGATATAGGCAAATTATGAATATGTATAATCTGATAATTTTAAAAACCTATTAAGAAAGTACTTAGCCACCTTCTAGGCCACCAGAGCACCTTTGCTGGAAGAGATCAATATTTATTCCCATTCTAAAAAAAGAGGTGACCTGATGTTGTTGTTATGTGTCATCGAGTTGCTTGTGACTCATAGCAACCCCATGTACAAGAGCCCTAATCGCCTTTCTATCCTGTGCCAACCTAGCCATCTCAAACACACTCATTCCCACCACTCCAGTCACAGAATCTATCCATCTCATCAAACGTCTTCCTCTCCTTCGCCGCCCCTCCACTCTGCCAAACATAATGTCTCTCTCCAAGGACCATTCCCTCCTTGCAACATACCGGAAGTATGTCAGATGACGCTTCAGAATCCTGGACTCAAGGAGCATTCTGGCTTTACCTTCTCCAGGACAAACCTGTTTGTTCTCCTAGCAGTCCATGGTATATTCAACCCTCTTCTCCAGCACCACAGCTCAAAGGCACCAATTCTCTTTTTATCATCCCTAGACACTGTCCAAGTTTCTGATGCATAGCACGTAATTGCGAAGACTATGGCCCGGATCAGGTGCACCTTAGTCTCCAATCTAATGTTGCTCTTCAGTACTCTTGACAGGTCCCTCACAGCTGACTTTCCCAATGCAATTTGTCTCTTGATTTCCTGCCTGCTGTTACCAAGAGTGTTGACTGTGGAACCAAGTAAACTAAAACTGTTAACTATCTAAATCTCTTCACCATCTATACTGATGCTGCCAATTGACCAAGTGGTGAGAATCTTTGTTTTCTTGATGTTGAGCTCCAATCCATATAGGAGGCTGCAGTCCTTGACCTTCTGCAGCAAGGTCTTGTGGAAATTATCATTTTCACTAATATCACAAACAACCAAAATCCTGCTGAAGATTATCCAAAAATGACTGGTAGAGTACATTGACAGAGAATTATCAGAAATATAAGCTGGGTTTAGGTCTGAATCCATATGTGCTTCTGTGATGTCCAAGACCTTGAACTACTGCCAGTGTCTTATGTAGTGGCCATTCTCTCTTGAGTTTAGGAGTCAGTCTCTAAGTCTAAATTCTAAGTCTAATTCATCTTAGGGAAGACTTTCTATCTCAAGACGGTTCTGAGGAAAAGTCTTTTGTCTTGACTATAACTTACTACAGAATATTTGTTTTACTCTGTTATGTTGTTTATACTGTTAAAACAAAAAGAAAAATTATAAATATAACATTAGTCAAAATATGACTATAAAGCTATGTTGTTGCTGTTGTTATTTTTATTGTTGTTAGGTGTCATTGAGTCAAGTATGATCCTATGAACAACCTAAATCCTGTCCTTTCCTGCTGTATCTTTATTATCCCCAAAACACTTGAGATTATTTCCATAGCCACTGTATCAATCCATCTCATTGAGGGACTCCCTTTCTTTTTTTGGCTACCCATATTTCCAACCATGATATTCATCTTTAAGGAATAGCTTCTGCTAGCAGCACATCCAAAATATGTGAGACATAGCTTCACCATCCAAGTAACCTCCAAGGAGAACTCTGGTTGCAGTTTGGCCAAGAGTTATCTGTTTGTTCACTTGGCAGTCCATGAGTTATTCAGTATTCTTCCCCAACACTGAAACTCAAACGCATCAATTCATTTTTCATCCTTATTCATTGTCCAGCTTTCAGATGTATAGCAAGTGATTTAAAAGACCATAGTCTAAACCAGGCACAGCTTAGTCTTCCAGCTGTTATCTTGCTCTTCATTAATTTAGAGAGGTCCCTAACAACAGACTTGCCCAGTGCAGTATTGTTCCTAATCTCCTGCTGGTACCAGGGGGAATTATTGGGGATCCAAGTAAGAAAACTGTTGACAATTTAAATCTTTTCTTCATTTCAACAATGTTGCTTGTTGGTCCAGTGAGAGGATTTTTGTCTTCCTGATGTTGAAATGAAATCCATATTGAAGGCTATAGTCTTTGATATTTTACAGCAATTGTTTCTTGTCCTCCTCATTTTCAGCAAGCAGGCTTATTTCATTTAGATGTAAATTGTTGAGTCTTTCCTGATCCTAATGCCACATATTTCTTCATAGAGTCTAGCTTCTCAAATGATTTGTTTAGCATACAGATTGAATAGGTATGAAAAAAGGAAATAACTACAATGCACACTCTTCTTGAGTGTCTGAATACTTTTCTAAGTATTCGTAGTCACAGTATCTGTGGTTGTAGTAGAAGTAAACACTTCCTGACTTTACCAACCTCACAATTATTGCTGTGTTTGAGCCAATAGTTGCAGCCAGTAGATCAATTCATCTTGTTGAAAATCATCTTCTTCTTATTGGTCTTTCAGTTTACCATATATCGTATCTTCTTCCAGGAACTAAGCCCTCCTGCCAATCGGTCCAAAGAATGTGAGATGAAGTCTCACCATTCTCACCCCCAAGGAACCCTTGTTCCAAGACAGATTTAATTCTACCGGTGCATGTTATAGTCTATATTATTCACCGAGACTACAATTCAATAAAACTATAATTTATACCAAAATAGCAGAATTTTATTTTCTCTGGTTGACCTTGATTGTGTAGTTAATTTATTGTTCAAAATGGCTTCCTTTTACCACTGCCATTGACTTTTCCACACGACTGGATAGGAACATGCAAACAAATTATATAAACTACATAAGTAATTTTTGCCAATTTCTCAAACTTACTTGATCAATTTTAGTGGCAGAAAATGGTAATCTTGCTAGTAGCATGCAGAAGATTCATCTTATGCCCTTTGGCATGAGAGATTTCTGTGCCAATCAGAACAGGACCTAGACCACAGTAATATGGGTAACAGTGAAAAGCCAGAGTTTAACTTGAGAGAGAGCTAGCCTGAGACTATTGTTTATTGTTATATACTTTTGAGCTCACTGCTACTCTTAGTAACTATGAGCAACAAATGTGAACCTTACTCTATCTTGTGCTGTACAACTATCTCTGATATACTTTTATAAATATGATATGGTTTTTCTGTTTGTTTTCTTTTTTTACAGAGGTTTTGGATTTCCATTCATTCATTGTTGCACTTTTCTCCCCGCCCACCCCACTCCACCCACCAGTTTGCTCTTCTCTTTGAAAAATAAAAGAAAAATTCCTTCATTTGTATACATTTCCCCTGCACTTCCCCCCCCACCCCAAGTATACTCCACTCTGCAACCTTCATTCTAGACCCTTATGAGAATCATAATGCACAATAATATATTGCTTTTAAACTGTTCTTTCCCTCATCCATTTCAATGCAATATACATAATTCATCCAGTTTCTCTCTCTCTTTTTTATATTGGATGTTTTTATTTAAGCCTCTTGTTTAGAGTCAACAAGACCTCATGGAGGATCTTTGCATTTAAAAGTCGGTGGTTATATTTTTGGAGGAACATTCTTCTAAGTGGTACAGCACTCTTCTGTCAATTTGCTGTGCTGAAATAACATGGAAGTTGCTGTAATGTTGAACCTTGTGCCATTAAGGTGTCAAATGCCATAATGATTACCTATGGTGGACAGTGTTTGGTGGAGCTCCCAGATTTGGACAGGTTTGGAAGCAGAAGTGGCATCCACTTCCTAAACAACATGTCTCTGGAAACTCTATGAACTTTAAGAAATGACAATAGTTATAGAAAGGCTTTAGGTATTTTGTTCATAAGGTCACCATGAGCTGTGCTCGACATGATGGCAATCAACAGCAACAATAGAGCCTTAGAAGGATTCATTAAAATAATTCTGTATTTTAAACATTCTTATCATTTTTATACCTAGGGAATTTGAGAGCCACTATCAAATTATATGATAGTCCATGGACTGCCAAAATAATAAGCAGATATTTCGTGAAAAAAGTGCAGCCAGAGTGCTCCTTGGAAGCAAAGGTGGCCAAGCTTTGTCTTTCATACTTTGGACGTGTAATTAGGGGATGTTTTTCCTTCGAAAAGGACATCATGCTTGGAAAGATGGAGGGTCAGCAAAGGACGGGAAGTCCCCCAAGTAGAAGAATCGGCATGGTCACTTCAGCAATGGCCTCTTACTGTGTCAGAGATGATAAGAACAGTACAGGATGGGCAGGGTTGAGGTCAGCTGTTCACAGGGTTGTTATGAGTTGTACTTGACCTTATGGTACAATAACCAACAAAAAAAGTGCAAAGCTGTTCTTGATTGCCAATGAGTTACTATTATATTCCAGGCACTATTGAAGGCATTTCATCTGCACTGTTGAATTATTAACATATTTATTGCAACGTATTTTTGTGTTGACTTTGAGTTCATCTAATCCCAAATCATTTTCTATAGATTTAGGAGAATGTTCTCTTTTAAACTGGGTACTAGTTGCTGTTGTATGCTGCTGAGCCATTATAACTCACAGTGACCTTCAGTGACAGAACTGTCGCATGAACTGTAACCTTCATAGAAAGAAACTCTTGTGGTGAAGTAGTTAAGCCCTCAGCTGTCATTCAAAAAGGCAGTTTGAACTTACCTGAGGCTCTCCACTGCCCTCCACCATTTGGTGTGTTAGAAATGCATTTTCTATCACTGTCAATGTTGGTTCTTGGCTACACATTTGACTATCTGCATTCATTTACTGTTCATAGGTGAACATTTATCTCATGGACAGCTGAAAGAACAAATAAATATGTTTTGGCGAGGCCGCAAACAGTGTTCTTTGGAGGCAAGGATGTTGAGACTTCGCCTCATATACTTGAGGCATGTTGCTAGGATGTTCTATTCCTTGGAGAAGGACATGATGCTGGGAAGGGTGGAGGGTCAGTGAAGGACAGAAAGATCCTCAACCAGGTAGACTGACACAGTGACTGCTGCAATGGGCTCTAGTGTGTCAAGAAGTGTGAGGACGGCACAGGATAGGACGGAGTTCAGACCTGCTGTTCACAGGGTCACTATGAATCTTACTCAACTCCACAGCACCTAACAAAAACAACAACATTTGTTGTGGTTTTAGGTCATCACAAGTGATGTTTTTTCCATAAAGCCTACAGCACATTGTATTCCCAGGTGGTCTCCCATCCAAGTACTAACTCCATCAAATACTGTCAGCCAAGGGTAACCTTTTGACACCCCATTGACACAAGGTTCAGCATCACAGCAAACCCAGGTTATTTCAGTACAGCAAATCAACAGAAGAGTGCTGTTATCATAAACATTGACAATCATCATAGACAGTGGGGCCCATTTTAATAAAGACAATTCATGGTGTGGTTCAAATCCACCAGCAATACTGCAGAAGACCTGATGATCTTCTCCAGCAAAGACTGCTGCTCTTGTGAGTTTTTGAGTTGATTCTGACACATAACAACCTTATAGGATAGAGGAGAACAGAGCACATTACCTGAGTGTTAGCCCTGCAGAGTTTTTCTCATTCTTATCTCCACCCTGATGTCAGTCCCATTCTAGAGCAGTGGCACTATGCAGTGTTGGTCCTTTTGTGACTGAGATATTTCACTCAGCATAATGTACTCCAGAGTCACCCATTTTGAATAATATTGTATGAGTTCCTTGTTTTTCAATGCAGCATAGAATTCCCTTGTGAATATACCACAGCTTCTCTAGCCATTCATTTTTTGATGGGCACTTAGGTTGTTTCCAAGTCCTTGCTATTGTGAACATGATACTTTCAATAATGAGTACATTGGTATTACTACTGTGTCAATCTATCTTGTTGAAGTTCTTCATCTTTTACTCCGACCCTTCTCCATTCCAAACATCATGTCCTTCTTCAAGGACTGGCTCCACCTAACAATCTGACCAAAGTTTTACCATTGTTACCTTCAAGGAGTATACTGGTTTCCCTTTTCCAAGATAAATCTTGGAAGTTCATGGGATATTCAGTACTCTTCTCCAATAACAGAACTCAAAGGCATAGATTATTCTTTTGCCATTCTTAATTTTATTCAACTTTTAGATGTACAACAAGTAATTAAGGAGACCATGATTGGGATCAGGTGCACCATAATCTTTAAACTGATATCATTGTTCTTTATTACTCTAGAGAGGTCTACAACAGAAGGTTTTCCAAATGAGACTTGTCTTTTGGTTTGTAACTGCTGATACCAGTGATGTTGATTGTATATCCAAGTTAAAATGTTGTTGTTGTTATGTGCTGTCGAGTCGTTTGTGACTCATAGCGAC
>NW_006399860.1:8797485-8798604 GCF_000299155.1 Elephantulus edwardii | reverse complement strand
TATATCAATAGGCATTCTTCTGGTATTCTCTGCTTTTACTCAAGATCCACCTGATATAAGCATTGATATATATGGTACCATGGCTTGGATTTCGGGAAGTTCTCTGTAAATGTTCTTGCTATTTTAAAATAATCTTCAGCAAGATTTTACTTGCATGTGATATGAATTATATTGTTCTATAATTTCTACATTTTATTAGATAAACTTTTGGGCCTGCACTGTTTGCTGACGGAATCCACTGCCAGTCTACCCTTGGACCGTTTGGGCAAGTGTCATCCATGGAGGGAGCCCTACTGTTGGCCTGGTCTTGGGCCTTGGGATTGCTACCTCACAAAGTTGAACTCAAAGCCTTTGACCAAACTTTCAGGGGGTTTCAGGGTTTGAATATGTGTGTTTTCACAGGACTAAGAAAATTATAATACCAGAAAACTCAAGACTGAAAGTCAAAGATCCTGTCAAAACACTTTAGAATTTGACCTGAATAAAGAATTGCATCATGTTTCCAACCTGACTTGTAGCCTGTTAATGTCTCTAATATGGAAGCAAGAATGGCATCCACTTCCTAAACAACATGCATCCAGAAACTCTATGAGCTTTGGTAAATGTCGATAGTTGTGGAAGGTCTTTAGGCCTTTTGTTCAAGGGGTTGCTATGAGTCATGCTCAAATTGAAGACAATCAACAACAACAATAACAATGTCTCTAATAAAATGTCATATCAGATATTATGATTCTGTTTGTCCTGCATGGTCATTGCAAAGTTATCAGATATAGTTATGACCCTATGGAGAGGCAATTTATGCTAGAACTGGATTAATATTAGTGGGTTTGGGCAGTATTAGGAATGTTTGAGCTCATGGTAATTGACATTGTGTTGTAGATGCCATGGATAAGGATTGTTCTCCCTTGAGTATTTACTGGATGTCATATGCAACCCTTCCTATGCTATCCCCATTCTTTTCAAAATGGTTAAGTAGTTTTCCAATTGTCCTAACTAAGAGTTACTTACAGTCAAAATTTAGAGCAACCTCTCTTAGTACTGCAATTGGCTAATGTCCGTAACATATTTGTTTTTATCTAGTTTTTTTTAATCAATTACAGTAAAATACTCAGAGAAATG
>NW_006399860.1:8794489-8795922 GCF_000299155.1 Elephantulus edwardii | reverse complement strand
AAAGGAAAAAAATATGTTCAATGGCATTTAAGTTTACATACCAGGATATAGAAAAAAGAGATATCATGATTTGGAACAATGATAAAATATTGGTAATAATAGGACTGGAAATGTGTTTTGATTCTTAGTGCATTCAGACTGTTACTGAAACCTTAGCACCACAAATTATTTCCAAAGCAGCAGACTCTATCATTAGCATACACAGAGGAAAAAGTAAGACTAAAATTAAAAATACCAAGAAAACAGCAAATTGCCAAGCAACAACAGTGTCTATAGATGCAGCATACTGATTGAACCAGCAAGGTGAAAGAAGGAAATAATGCCACACGTCTTTTCCAATTTTAAACCAAATAGCTTGTATATATAAAATCTCAAAACTCCATAGCAGCGAAATTAGTTTAGAAGATGCATACAATTAGTGGCCAGATATCATACAGAATTTATGAAGTTACCAAGATCTAGATTCTGTAGAAGTGATATTAAGTCTACACTGTAGTCATTACTAGCTACATGATTTTAGGCAATTCGCTTAATGTGTCTTTCCTCAGTAAAATGGAGAAAAGATCAATGCCTTCACACAGGGTCATTTTGAACTCCTATTTAAGATTATGAATGAGAACAATGCTTACTTTCCAGTGTTTTGTCTTATGAAGTAATTATTAGTCTTTTATTTGAAGTGCTTTATATCTTAAATACTAATTGATTTTATTTGAAGTGCTTTGAATCTTAAACACTAATTGATTTTATGGTTTTGTTGTTGGTTTTGTGTACCATTGAGTCAGAAATGACATAGAGTGGACCATCAGGAGGTTTTCATAGGCACAGGAGAAATTTGTCCATTTTTCTCCCACAGAGTAATTCATGGATTAAAATCACATACATTTGCCTCTGCAGTGCAGTTCCTTACCACTAAGCACCAGAGCTCCCAACTGAAACCACAATCAATGTTCCATTCTGACCCAGTTTTATAATCTTTCATGATATATAATTTTCTACTTAGAATTACCTTCTTCTAAATAAGAAAAATTATATTTTATAATAATTTCTAAATATTTGAAACTTTGATCTTTCATGATTTTTCAACATTTTTTAACAATACATTATACTTTTCCTCTCACTTTTTCTTTTAGGTGATGCAATAAGGTGATGTTTCTGTCAGATTTGCTGTTATTTTTTATACCATATTATAAGAGTTTGATCTATGGTGTATAATTTGCTATGTTGTTGTTCTTTTGTGCCATAGAGTTGCTTACAACTCATAGCGACTCTATATACAACAGCCCTGAAACCTGCTCTATCCTGTGACAACCTTACTGTTTCTGACACACTTAACATCATTACCCGGTAACTGTACCAATCCATCTCATATATGGTCTCCTTATCTTTCTCTGTCCTTCCACCCTTCCAAGCATGATGTCCCTCTCCAAGGACTG
>NW_006399860.1:8791581-8792724 GCF_000299155.1 Elephantulus edwardii | reverse complement strand
GATGAGATCTAGTGACACAGTGACTGTGACAAACGGCTCAAACATGGCAGAGTCTGTGAGAACAGAGCAGAATAAGACAAATTTCCAATGTGCTGTTCATTGGGTCAGTATGACTTAAGTGGACTCTAAGGCACCTAAACAAAATAGGCTGTCAGAATTTATGTCCAACTTTTTAATCATAAATATTATTATCTTAATAGTTTCATGTACTTATTACACATTCACTCAGTATGCGTGCAACTTGGATTAGTAGTTAATAAAAATGTCAACTATTGAATTTAAAATCTAACAGAATGGTTTCCCATTTTTTCCCAGAGGTAATTATGCAGTTTACTTTTCCAGATTTAATATTACTTTATTTTCATTTGGATTTAGTTTGTGTTCAAGTCCTAAAGATTAAATGGTAAAAATATATAATATTTTAAAAAAGTTACTAAATATTTTTCTCTGTTTTTATAACCAATGAAATCATCAACATGGATTAGTAATGTGATGTTTTCTCTTGTTTTATATTTACTCCCCTTGGAGTAGTCCAGTAAAAGACAAACCAAAATGTTCAGTGCATTCATAGACAATTTTGCTTCTGGCTAAAACCACTTTGATTGATGCAGATGTTAAATCTAATTTAAAATAAATTCTCCAAGGATATTAGTAATTAACACACTAACAGTTGCCTGGGGTGGTGTCAATTTTTGCACTGAAAAACTGACTTTTAATAAGCACAGAGTATTTTTTTCTCTTTAAATTCATGCATAACAAATAATCAGTAAATTTTCAGTATTTAGAGTCTCAGTCAGAACAATTGGTAGTCAACCAAGTGAATTTGGAACTTCCAATTATCTTAATATAGAAAACTCTGTAGCATATGTTACAATCATGTCTACTTCATTCACATCCCTAGAACTTTTCAGTGAGCTCCTCTGAATTTTTAAATTGTCAGTAAATTCATATTTGTGACTTTCTTCCAGAAAGACACTCTATTTAGATCCCTTTTTGTATAAGTGATGAGAGTGTTCACAGCTTCAGTTTGCTCGGCTCCACAGTCAACACTCGTGGTACCAGCAGTCAGGAAATCAAAAAGCGTATCGCGATGGGAAAGTCTGCTGTTAGGGACCTCTCAAAGGTACTCAGGAGCAACAGTGT
>NW_006399860.1:8774183-8776427 GCF_000299155.1 Elephantulus edwardii | reverse complement strand
TGGACTGCCAAGAGAACAAACATGTCTGTCCTAGAGAAGATAAAACCAAGACACTCCCTGGAGGCAAGGCTTTTGAAACTTTATCTCACATACTTTGGGCATGTGACCAAGAGGGACCAGTCCTTGGAGAAGGGTATCATGTTTGGAAGGGTAGAGCGACAGAGCAGGACAGGATGATCCAGGTTGAGATGGATTGACTCAGTAATTGGAAAAATGGGATTAGGTCTGTTGGAGATGATGAAACTGGCTCAAGATAGAGTTCAGAGCTAATGTGTATGAAGTCACTATAATTCACAGGTCACATGATAACACATAACAACAAGTACCACTCTGATACTTTGTATCAGATATTTGTACACTGATCAGTAACTCTACGTCTGATGAACCCCATAGTTTTAACTCTGTCTTCTTAAAGGGAGAGTAATGATAGGCTTAATGTTATTGTTTCTGTACTGAGTCATAGAAATTCTCTCAAAGAAGTTGTTGTTAGGTGCCATTGAGTCAAGTACAATTCATAGCGACTCTATTAATAGCAGATCTGGACCCTGTCCTACCCTTTGCCATCTTTATCATTTTTGATACATTAGAGTCCAATGCTACTATCAAAGTGTCAATTTTATTGGGGATCTTCCCCTCTTTCTGTGACCTTCACCCTTTCCAACCATGATGTCCCTTTCCAAGATGTCCACAAATGAGAGATGGAGCTTCACCACCCTTGTTTCACGGAACATTTTGGCTTCACTTTTCCCACAACACACCTGTAGGTTCTTTTAGAAGTGGCTAATGTATTAAATATTCTTCTCCACAACTACATAACTCAAAGACATCACTTCCTTTTCTGGTATCTTTATGCATTGTCCAGTTATCCAATGTCTAATAAGTGATTGAAAAGACAATGACCTGAATCTGGCACACCTTAGTCTTCAAACTAATATCATTGCTTTTCAATATTTTGGAGTGGTCCCTTATAGTAGAATTGTCCAATGCAATACGTTTTTTGATCTCCTGACTGCTAAGTACCATGGATGTTTATTGTAGAAACAAGCAAGAATAAATTATTGAGAATTTCAATCTTTTCTCCATTTATCATGATTTTGCCTATTGGTTTAGTTGTAAAGACCTTAGTTTTCTTGACTTTGATGTAGCTCAAATGGCCTATTTGTAAGAAGCCACATTAAAATCCTGGAAGCATGCAATTTGAGTCTACCAGCTTCTTCCTGGGAGAAAGATGGACAGTCTCCTCCTGTGTAATTAACTACCTCTGAAAACTTGATAGAGGGTCATCTATTAGTTGGTTCTAACTTGATGGTATATAAGAACAGCAATCCATATTGAAAGCTATAGCCTGTGATCTTCTGCAAGGATAATTTCAAGTCTTTTTCACTTTCTGCAAGCAAGATTGTGTCATTTGTATAATGCAGATAGTTGATAAATCTTCTTTGATGCCACCTTCCTCTTCATAGAATCCAGCTTTACTAGTATTTGCTCAATGTACAGGCTTAATAGATATGGAGAAAGGATATAACCCTGACACACACCCTTTCTGATTTTAAACTGTATAGTGTTCCCTTGCTCCATTTGGGTAATAGCTTCTTGGTCTATGTATAGGTTTTGCAGGAGCACAATTAAGTGTAGTGGGGTTTCCATTTTTCTCAATGTTAGCCATAGTTTGTTATGATCTACACTGTCAAATGCTTTTGCATAGTCAACAAAACACAAATAAACATTCTTCTAGTATTTTCTGCTTTCAGTCAAGTTCCATCTGATGTAAGCAATGATAACCCAGGTGCCATAGCCTCCTCTAAATTGAGCTTGAAACTCTGGAAGTTCTCTCTCAATATACTGCTCTACCCATTTTTTGGAGGATTCTTAGAAATATTTTGCTTGCATATGATATTGTTTGATAATTTCCACATTTTGTCGAATCACCTTTCCTAGATCTTTTTGGGGAATGGGAATAAATATAGACCTCTTCTAGTCAGTGGGTCAGGTACTGTATCCCTAAATTTAATGACATATATTGGTGAACATATCTAGGATTGCATCTATTAATTTAAATATGTCAATGTGCATTTCATCAATTCCTGGACTCTTTATATTTGTTTATTTTTGGCAATGTATTCATGCAACTTGAACTTCTTTCTTCATTACCATTGGCACTTGATCATATAGTATTTCGTGAAATATTTCAGTGCCATCCATTTATTTTTCTCTGTATGGTGATTCTGTACATGCCCTCCTTCT
>NW_006399860.1:8771876-8773898 GCF_000299155.1 Elephantulus edwardii | reverse complement strand
ACAGATTGAAAAATACTGAGTTCTTCCCTTTTTATTCTCTGACTCTGGTTCTTTGCACATTTTATAATATTTTAATTTCTCTTCTCGAACTGTCCTTTGAAATCTTCCATTCTACTCTTTTATTTAGATATTTCTTAAATTAGCTTCTTGAATCTCTAATAGCATTTTCATAGTCCTTATGACATCTATTTTTGCTTTATAATTTTCATTTGTCTTTCTAATGAACTTACTTCATGGATGATATCCTTCATGTTATCCCACAGCTCCTCTCCTCTGGTTTTTGATTGTTGCTGTTCACTACCTCAAGCTTGTACTTGAGAAAATTTTCAAGTTCCAGTGGGATAGAACATTTTGGTTCTTGTGGGTTTGTTTAATTTTCTTCAGCTTAAATTTGAACTTGTACATGAATAATTGATGGTGTGATACATAGCATCTGGCCTTCTATTGACAATTGATATTAAGTTTCTCCAATGTTTCTTGCCACAGACAGAGTCACTTTGAATTCTATAGTTCATCAGTTGAGGTCCATGTATAAAACTGCCTTTTGTGATTATTAAAAAGTTATTTGGTATGAATAAATAATTGAGCACACAAAATCCAATCATTTGATCTTCAGCCTCATTTCTGCCACCATTTTTTGTCATTGTTTCCAATTTTTTTCATTTCAGTCACTAATAATTATTAGTGCATCTTGACTGCAAAAGTTTGTTGTTGTTAGGTGTCATAGAGTCAAATATGACTCATAGAGACCCTATGAACAGTGGATCTGAACCCTGTCCTGTCCTGTGCCATTTGCACACTTCCCAACACACTAGAACCCATTGTGGCAGTCATCATGTTAATCCACCTGATTAAAGGTCTTCCTCTCCTTCGGTCTTCCTCTCCTTCACTGACCCTCCACCCTTCCAAGAATCATCTTCCTCTCCAAGGAATAACCCCTCCCAGTAACTTGCCCAAAGTATGTGAGGTGAAGCCTCATTATCCTTGCCTTGAGCATTCTAACTGCACCTGCTCTAAAACATATTTATTTATACTTTTGGAAGTCTATGGGATGCTCAGTGCTCTTCTCCAAATTCACTGTTGTTGTTGTTGTTATGTGCCATAGAGTCTCCTGTGACTCATAGTGACCCTATGTTTAACAGCCCAACTCTGCCCGATTATGTGCCAATTTCACTATCCCTGACAGATCTACACCCATTACCCCAGTCACTGAATCAATCCATCTCATCGAGGGTCTTCCTTTCCTGTGCTGTCCCTCCCTCCTCCCAAGCATGACATCCCTCTCCTAGGTCTGGTCCCTCCTTGCAACATGTCCAAAGTATGTCAGACGAAACTTCAGAATACATGCCTCTTAAGGAGCAGCCTGGCTTCACCCTCTCTCCAGGACAAATCCACTCATTTTCTTAACAGTCCATGGTATATTCAATACTCTTCTCCAGCACCATAGCTCAAAGGCATCAATTCTCCTATCACCCTTAGTCATTGTCCAGATCTCTGATGCATAGCAAGTGATTTCAAAGTTCATGGCCTGTATCAGGTGCACCTTGGGCTTCAGACTGACATCGTTGCACTTCAGTACTTTAGAGAGGTCTCTAACTGCAGACATTCCCATTGCAATACAACTTTTTATTTTCTAGCTGCTTGTGCCAAGAGTGTTGACTGTGGAGTCAAGCAAACTAAAACTGTGAATAAACTCAATCTTTCACCATCTGTCAAGATGCTGCCATTTGGCCCAGTGGTGAGAATCTTTGCCTTCTTGATATTGAGCTTCAATCTATACTGAAGACTGCATTCCCTGACCTTCCACAGCAAGCGCTTCAGGTCCTCCTGAGTTTCAGCAAGCAGGGTTGTGTTATCTGCATAAAGCAGATTGTTGATGAGTCTTCCTCCAGTCCTAATGCCACATTTCTCCTCATAGAGCCAAGCCTCCCAGATAACCTGTTCTGCATACAGATTGGAACAGTATGAAATAGCATGCATTCCTGGTATACATCCTTCCCAATTTTGAACCATGAAGGTTTA
>NW_006399860.1:8768219-8769810 GCF_000299155.1 Elephantulus edwardii | reverse complement strand
TAATATTAAAGTTTACAGAGCAAATTATCTACCATTCAAAAACCAAACACTATTTAATTTGTGACATAGATTGTATCAACCCAGTGTAGCAGGTTTAGTACCAATTCTCTATCTACCATTTCTATTCATTTTATGAAAATTGAATATAATTATCATCTCTCTGCTCTCACTTTTCTAAATAGTTTGTGGTGTTAAGTTTGCTCACTTTCCAAGATAGCTATGGGGTTTAAGATAAACCACATTTAAGTTGAGTTAGAAGCAACCCATAGTTAACTTTCCACTGTATTTTCAAATTTATAATTCATACAGAAGCAATTAGGGTATTTGAATGGCCTGCCTCAGAATTGACAGCCTAACGTCTTAATTACCAGACCACCACAGCTCACTGCTATGAAGTTTAGATGAGTAAGGAAAATACTACCTAATAGAATTGTTCTTATAAATTAATTGGAGAATTTTAATTTCTTTAAATAAAAAGGTATTAATTGATGTTTTAAATATGTTTATTTTCTAAAATTTCTTAATAATAATGACAACTGGCTAATTTTCTATTTAGTATAAAATTCTGTCTGTCTTAGGGGCAACAAGGGTAATTATATTGGAATAGCCATTCATAGTTCTTAGAAATTGACTTCAATCCACCTTCTTCAAAAAGCTATTTTATTTCCAATTTTCTTTGGTTCCTATGACAGTAGGAAGCTAATAACAGCAGGCTTGCAAATAGGAAACAATTTTTTTCTCTTCTTGGTCCATTATATATAAAATTACAATATTAAAATGCTTTTTAAAATCAGTTAGATTAGTCCAAATTATTATGGCTTTATGGTTTCCTGGAAATTTTCACACACCATCTATTCCAAAATGAAGTAATGATTCATAATGTAGTCCTCCCTTAAAGCAAAAGAAAATATGTTAATAATGAGCATTTTTTTTTGATGGAATGGTTCTACATAGCAAAAGAAGATTCATTATTCCTTTGCAAATCTACCTGAATACATCTTTGTAGATTCATAAATAATAATAGTTATGGATTAGATATCTGTGGGGAAAATGCTGTTAGATTTATAAATACATATAGAGTGGAAACATGTTGCAGACTGAGGGTAAAGTCATAATGAGACAGACAATCAAGAATGAGATAAGAAAAAAAAAAGAATGAGATAAGAGAGAGTAAAGACAGGGGGCCAGCAGTCTTGATGACAGAAGTGTCCAAGCCATGTCTCTCTGTGTATTTATTGAGAATCATCAGGAAGGTACCCTAAGGATAAGAAAGTCTTTTGCAGATAAGGTGTTCTTCTCTATTATTGACCTTATGCTAATCTCAGGAGGGAGGGATTCCTTAAATGCAAACTAAGATTGATATTGACTCTTAAGGAATGCCTTAGTGCCTCAGGGTGAATTCCAGCTTGTATTACACCTCTCTTACATCCTGATAAAGTATTTGGTTTATTATTAATATTAACTTTGATATTCGGCTTCCCACAAAAGCATATTAAGTGGTCTTCACATTATTCACCATTGCAAGAACATGGAAACAGCCCAGATGTCCAATCACAACTGAATGGACTGAAAAATTATGGTATATTCACAC
>NW_006399860.1:8763022-8763691 GCF_000299155.1 Elephantulus edwardii | reverse complement strand
ATCAGTTCTCCTTCTATCCTCCTTGTTCATTGTCCAACTCTCTGATGCATAATAGGTGATTGCAAACACCATGGCCTGTATCAGACGCACCTTAGTCTCCAAAGAGATACCATTGCTCTTTAGCACTTTGGAGAGGTCGCTAACAGCAGACTTTCCCATGGCAATGTGCCTGACTTTCCCATGGCAATGCACCTTTTAATTTCTTTGAAAAGGTCAATAAAATCGACAAAACATTAGCAAAACTCACAAAGGAAAAGAAAGAAAGAACACAAATAATGCGAATAAGAGATGAGTCGGGCAACATCACAACAGAGCCAATGAAAAGAAAAAAGCTAACATTAGAGTATTATGAAAAATTATACCGAAATAAATATGAAAACCTAGAGGCAATGGACAAATACCTAGAAATGTACAACCTACCTAAACTAACAGAAACTGAAATTGAACATCTATCTGAACAGACCCATTACAAAAGAAGAAATTGAAAAGGTAATACAACAACTTCTGACTAAAAAAGGCCCTGGGCCAGATGGTTTTACAAGTGAATTTTATCAAACATTTCAAAGTAAACTTTTCACCAATTCTACATAAACTATTTCAGGAAATAGAGAAAGATGGAATTCTCCCAGATTCATTCTATGAAGCAAACATATCCTTGATACCAAAGCC
>NW_006399860.1:8726765-8759792 GCF_000299155.1 Elephantulus edwardii | reverse complement strand
TGGAGGACATTATGCTGAGTGAAATATCTCAGTCGCAAAAGGACAAATATTGCATGGTGCCACTGTTGTAAAATGGGATTGATATCAGGGTTGGGGTAAGACTGCGAAAAACTGGATAAATTGTGTATACTGCACTGAAACAGATGAGGGAGTGAATAATTTAAAAGCGATGTATCATAGAGTATTATGGTTATCACAAGAGTCCACAATTAAAGTTGCATAGTGTAATGTACTTGGGGTGGTGGGAGGGGTTCAGGGGGATTATGTACCTACCAGGGAAGGAGTGTTTCTTTTACTTTTAAAAGAGAGGAGCGAACTGGCGGTGGGGGAGGGCTTGGAGGGGAGAGAAGTGCAGCAATGAATGAATGGAAATCCAAAATCTCTGCAAAGCTCATTAAAATTATTTAAAAATAATAAAGTAATATTTTTATCTGTTCCGTTTGTAGTAATTGGAGGTCTTTGGAGAGCAAGAAGTATCATGTTGTGGAATAATTTTTAAGGAAACTGGTGTGTGAATTGAAATTCTAAGGCACTGGTTTTCATTTTATTTCTCTGACCAGTGTTCCTGAATTCAGTAATATGCAATTATAGTAGCTGCCAAAATGAGCACTAACTCAATAGAAATAAGAATACAGGTCTGGGGTTACTGCTTCTGAAAAGTAATTACATAACTGCATCCAGAGAATAAGAACTATCCTGTAAAGAATATCAAGGTAAGCTAAAGAGGACCACTGAAAAATTCTATAGTAGGACATAAAGGTTTTAGGGCTCTTAGGTATAAAGAAGGTCAACAGAAAACTATTCAACATAATGTGACTATGAATATTCTGAATTGCTGTTTTCACATCTTTATGGTGAGGCTTTTTTTAAATGCGTATTTTGGTCTCACATAGTGGTGGGTGCAGGCAGGTGGGGAGGTGTAATAGAGGAAATAGGAAAGATCCAGTGGGGATCTGAAAAGACAGGGTGATTGTGATGATTGTATGAAACACAATATGAATGAAAAATAGTGTGAAACACAATGTATACAGACTTTGTAAGCAACCAGTATAAAATAAAAATTTAAAAAGCAAACAAAAAAATGAGGAGTTTTAGTTTAGAAACTCTACTTCAGCTTTATTATCTTTATAATCTACACCTGATGCTATAGCAAGAAGCTGCACTGCAATCCCAAAGGCATGTAGTTCAAATCCACTACTTTCTTTGCAGAAGGCTGGGTATCTCCTCTGTGAGATTAACTGCCTCTGAAAACCCAGAGAGAAAAGACATTTATAGATTGGTTCTCATTTGATGATACACAACATCAACAACAGGAGAGCAATTGATGGCCACAGTTTTCTTTGCCCTTTTGCTGCCAGTGTTTGTACTGTTTATAATGCAGTTTCAATTCTTCCATCACTGTCATGAAGCCCTGATAATAGTTAAGGTATTTGACTTATAACCAAAAGGTGGATTGTTCAAATCCATCCCCTTCCAAAATAATTTACAGTCTTACAAAAGTATAGAGAGGTGCACTTTGTGCTCTGGTGGCTGTGAGTTGGAATTGACTCAAAGGAAACAGGTTTTATTTTCTAACACTGTCACAGAAAAACACACTAATGCCCCTTATGGAAGGACTCAACATTACAAAGAATGTATAGTTAAAAACAAATGAAGTTTATTGAGGGATAGAGACAGTCTCGGCTGGGGAAACATCCATTGTCACAAAATGAAAATAGCTATTCTGCAGGATTACAGAACAGGTAACATTTTTGTATTGTGGAATCAGAACCAAAAGTTACAAAATTTATAATTGGCTGAAAGGTCATGGGAAGAGTTCAATGTTGAATTTCTAAAATCTAAAATCTCTCAGTCATATGTAAAATTACATGATTGGTCAGGGGTACAAGACATTCATTTATTACAGAGTGAGGTCCCATATAGGAAGGACAGGACCAATGCTTCTGCTGACACAATATTGCTTATGTTAAGTGAAGAAGACTTGAAGCACTTATTTATGAAGATCAAACCTGTAGCTCAATATGGATTACACACACTTCAAAATCCAATAAATAAAAACCCTTACAACTAGACCAATAATCAACAAAACGATTGCTGTTGCTGTTGACTGCCATCGGGCACGACTCACATCACATTTGTTTGTGTTATGTAGTCACATAAGTGACTCTATGAGCAATAACTCTGAACCCTGTTCTATTTTGAGTCAATCACACTGTCTCTGACACACCTGTGTTCATTGCCACAGGCACTTAATAAGCTGAATATCTTCATGGGAAAATATTATCAGTTTTTCTCCCTTGAAGAATTTGATTTTCGAAAGGACAATATGTAAGATACTATGCTATCAGGGTTCCTCCAGAATGGAATAATCATACTATATGAGAAACAGAGCAGGAAACCACAGATTCTATAACTGGTTAAAGAGGATTCAATATATTTTATTTATCAAGAGTTTATTCATGTGTATAACACAGGTAATAATTTGCCAAGACACGTTCTGTTCAGCATTCAAATTTTTGCTTCAAATATCATTTTTTAAAAAATCTACTGAGATGTCTTCATTTTCCAAACTACAAACTATTTCATTGCATGTAATATATTTCAAAGAAATTTACTAGTTCAAAGAAAGCTATCATTCTTGATATTTATGGGTTTTCCTTTTTTATTAATTTTGACGAACGTTTACAGAGATTTTGGATTTCCTTTCATTCATTGTTCGTGCCTCTCTGAAAAGTAAGAGAAAAATTCTTTCATTGGTATACTAACCCCAGTCTCCCCTTCGAGTACACTTCACTATGCAACCTCCAGTCTTGACTCTTGTGATAACCATAATACCCAATCATATATCACTTTTAAACTGTTCTCTCTCTCATCTGTTTCAATGCAGTATACATAACTTATCCAATTTTTCTCAGTCTTACCCCAATCCTGATGTCAATCCCATTCTACAACAGTGGCACTATGCAGTATTTGTATTTTTGTGACTGAGATATTTTACTCAGCATAATGTTCTCCAGGGTCACCCATTTTGAATAATATTGCATGAGTTCCTTGTTTTTCAATGCAGCGTAATATTCCATCATGTGAATACACCAGATCTTCTCTGATCATAGTAGAGTTTATATAAATCCCATGTATTTATCGTCTTTTAGTATTTTTAAAGTTATGAAGTGATTTATCTTAGATGTTTTTTTAGTTCCTACTATAGGTAAGACTGTTTTCCAGGGCTGAAATAAACTTCAGTGAACAAAATTTCCTTGAAATGTATTTAATATAATTATTATAAACCGAAACTTGTTTAAATTTTATACCGATTTGTTTACAAAGTTTCAATATATTGTTTTTCACAAAATATCCTTCCCATTTCCTTCACCCTCCCACCCATGCATCTCTATGATTAATACCACCCCCTATCCTTACCCCTCTGTGTTTACCCTTCTCCCTTGGATCCTCATACTCATTGTACAATAATGGTTGTATACAATATTTGTCCTTGTAACTGATTTAGTTCATTCAGCATAATGTTCTCCAGTCCCTCCCAAGTAGTAATTTACAAAATGATTGCCCCTTTTTGCTGCTTAGTATTTGATCTTATGAATGTACCAAAACTGCTCAATCCTTTCATTTGTGGTTGAACATCTGGGTTGTTTTTATGTTATTGCAATGTAAATAACACTGCTATGATCAATTGTGTACAAGTTTCCATTTGAGCCTTAGTTCTTATTTTCTTGGTGTATATTCCAAGCAATGGAATAGTTGAGTCATACAGAATGTCTATATTCAGCTTTTTGAGGAAGTACCAAACCACCTTCCAGAGTGGTTGTACCACTCTGCAATCCCACAAACAATGTATAAGAATTTCTATATCACAGACGAGTTCCCCTCCATCCCCCTAAAAAGAAAAAAAATAATAAAAATAATAATTACTATCTCGTCACAACCTATCCAACATTTATTATTTGCTGTCTTGTTAACTTTGCCACTGCTACTGGAGATGGTATATCCTCAAGTTTTTATTTGCATCTCTTTTATTGCCAGTGATTTAGAGCATTTTTTCATGTGTCTGTTGGCCATTTGAATATCTTCCTCTGTGAAAATTCTGTCCATGTCGTATGTCCATTTTGTAATTTGGTTATCAGTCTTTTTCTCATGGAGGCCCAAGAGTATTCTATAAACTTTTATTAGGAGACTTTCCTCTGAGATGGTATTGCCAAATGATCGTTCCCACTAGGTAGGTTTTCTTTTCACCCTGTTGGAAAAAGTTTTTCATGTTGACAGAGATTTAATCTTTAGAAGTTTCCTGAAAAAAAAAAAGTTTCATTTCATCAATTTTATCCTCTTTAGGCTATATTTGATAGTCTCTTTATATCATAGAGTAGGCCTTCTAAGCTTGATCCTAGTTTGTCTCTTAGAAACTTTATGGCTTTGGACTTTACTCCCAATTCGCTGATCCACCTTGAGGTGATTTTTATATATGGTGTGAAATGTGGATCCTGTTTGTTGAAAAGGTGGTCATTTCCCCATTTGATAGGTTTTATTTCTTTGTTGGGTATCAGTTGACCATAGATAGCCTGGTCTGTTTATGGGTTCTCAATTTTGTCCATTGGTCTATGTACCTGTCATTGTACCAGTACCATGCTGATTTGGTTACTACTGCTGTGCAATAGGTTGGTTTGTTTTTTTTTAGTTGGCTTTGGTTTTTTGTGGTTTTTTTTTTTCTTTCTATTTGTGCTTTCTTTTTATCCCACTAATTTATTTATAAAACTCGAACACAACTTTGAACAAATGTTTTCTATTTCCCTCACCACCCCCCTCAAATTGTACAACCTGATGATTAATCCCCCATCCCCCAGCACATCCATATCCCTCTGCTTCCAGCCTCACCTACCCTCCTGGATCCTTATACTTAGTCTACAATAATAGTTCTATACAATATTGATCCTTGTGGGACTGAATTAGTTCACTCAGCATAATGTGTTCCAGTATCTCTCAAGTTAAGAGTGGTATAAATCAACCACAATGAGGTACTAACTTGCTCCAGTAAGAGTGGTAAAGTTTCAAAGGGCAGCAAGTGATAGGTTTTGGAGAGGATGTGGTGAGAAAGGAACTCTTCTACACTGCTGATGGGATTGTAAAATGGGGCAGCCATTCTGGAAGGCACTTTGGCACTTCCTCAAAAGGCTGGACATAGATATTCCGTATGACCCAGCTATTCCACTACTTGGCATATACCCTGAGAATATGAGAACAGAGACACAAACTGAGATTTGTGAACCAATGTTCATAGCAGCATTATTCGCCATCATAAGAATATGGAAACAGCCCAAATGTCCAACTACAAAAGAATGGATTGAGATATTATGGTGCATTCATACAATGGAATACTACGTAGCAGGCACAATAACTTTGAATATTATTACCTAACTTGTGTAGTATGTTTTGAGGTCAGGGAGTGCTATACTTCCCACTTCATTTTTGTTTCTCAGAGGTGTTTTGCTTATTCAGGGGTCTCTTGCCTCTCCAAATAAACTTGACAGTTTCCATTTCAATCTCCTTGAAAAATGAATTTGGTATCTGTATTGGTATTGCATTGAACATGTGGATTTATTTTGGTTAGATTGCCATTTTCACAATATTGAGTCTTCATATTCATGAACAGGACACATTTGTCCATTTCTTTGTGTCTTTTTCTGTATCTTGCAGCAATGTTCTGTAGTTTTCTTTGTCTAGGTCTTTGTATCTCTAGTTAGGTTCACTTCGAGGTATCTCAATTTGTGCTTGGCTATTGTAAATGGTGTTGCTTTGTTGGTTTTCTTTTCTGAGTTCTCTTTGTTACTGTATAGGAAGCCCTCTGATTTTTGGATATTGATCTTATATCCTGGCACTCTACTAAATTGGCCTACTAGCTCTAACAGTTTTTTGTTGAGTCTTTGGGTTTTCTATGCACACTGTCATCTGTATATAGCAAAAGTGAAACATAATTTTTTAAACTCTCCTAATTCTTTATATTTATCACACTAATTAAGGGAAAAAAGCAATCTGATTAAAATTGATCTGACATGGTCTCTGTGTCTTATGTCATATTAAAAATCCTTTTAAAAGCTACATCCAGGAAAGAATAAAATAGATGAATGGGACCTTCTAAGAATCAAATCCCTAGGCACATCAAAAACTTCTCCAGCAGGATAAAAAGGAAAGACACAGGCTGGAAAACAATATTTGGTCATGAAGTCTTTGATAAGGGACTTATAATTTATAGAATACTCCAGCACCACAACTAGATAAACAATCCAATCACAAAATGGACACAAGATATGAACAGACACTTCACTAACAGAAAACATTCAGATGGCAAACAAAGACATAAAGCAATGTTTGTTAACAAATCAAGTAAGGCAAAATCTTTCCAAAATTTTGACAATATCCTCTGATAACTTAGTTGTATTTCTTAGGTTCAAAATCAAGAAACCCATATTTAAAGAACACAGAGCTATCATAAAGTTCTTCTGGATCTATTGGAAGTTCCATAGTGTCTTTCAACTATAGAAAGAAGTAATGAGTGGGCCTATTGGTATAAATGAAGCAGGAAAAAGGGAACTAATGAACATCTACTAAACACTGGACATAAGCATTTAAATCTTTGCAAACATCATATTAAAAATGGTTTTAGAACCTACAACAAGGAGAGAATAAATAGATGCTTGAGGGTTTTTTTTATCCAATTTAAATAATTGCTTATGTTTTGTGAACAAGTGTTTAGTGAGAAAACATTGTTTATTTATTAAAAATTTCCTTGTATTTTTTCTCAGTCATGATCTTTATATCCACTTTAAAGCAAAGTGAGAAAAGACCCAACATAATCTCCTTTTAGAGGTTTCCTACAAGTAAAAATGAATTTTGTGTTATTTTATTTGGTCTTTGATTGTCTCTGTTATACTTTATGTACTTTTCAAATTAACATTAGTAGCTTCCTTCTTTATGTGCTCTTCAGAGAAATAAATAGTAGATTTCCCCCTTTAATTTGTAAGTATGCCAATTGAGAGACATAAAATGGTCATAGTGTTTATCAGTAAGAGGAAGTGGACTTAAGATAATTGTATTTATTAAGATATGAAAGTCTTCTAGATAAATGCATGAAATAAATGCTAATAATTTCTTGTAAAAAAAATCCCTAGATCTAAGAGAGATGCAAATCAAAATAACTATGAGATGTCCTCTCACCTCAGTAACAATAACAAAATTCAACAGAGCAGCAAACAACAAATGCTGGCAAGGTTACAGAGAAATTAGATCCCTTACTCACTTTCTGTGGGAGTGTAAAATGATGCAACCACTAAGAAAGGTTGTAGGCACTTTCACAAAAAATTGGAAATAAAAATACTGTTTGACTCAGCAATTCCACTACTAGGAATATGTTGTTGTTGGTAAGTGCCGTCGGGTTGTAGGAGATTCATAGCGACGCTATGAATGAAAGTCCTCCACAATTACGGGACTTTCATCCTTTCTCCGTGTTTGTAGGGTTTGCCGAGGCAAGCTATTTATTTTCGGCAGTGGATGCCACTTCTGCTTCCAAGCTTGTTTTAGCCGGGGAGCGCCACCAAACACTGCCCACCATAGGTGACCATTATCGCATTTGACATGTCAGTGTCACAGTGCTCAGCTTCACAGCGACCACAGGTTGCTTCTGTATAGCAAGTGGACACACCAGGGCTATACGACCTAGAAGAATGTTTCACCAAAAACAATTAAAGATAGAGGCCTTAGGGCTGCGGATTAGAGTCAGCCACCTGTGACTTGGTAACACTTTCGGTCCAATAGGCCTACTAGAATATACTCTAAAGAAACCAGAACTGCCACCCAAACAGATATGTGCACACCCATGTTTATTACAGCTTTGTTCACAATAGCAAAGAGCTGAAAACAACCCAAGTTCCCATCAATAAATGAATGGATAGAGAAGCTGTGGAATAGTCACACAGTGGAATATTTCGCAACACTCAAAAACAAGGAACTTACAAACTATTATACAAAATGAGGACCCAGGAGTACATTATGCTGAATGAAATATCTCCGTTGCAAAAAGACAAATACTACATCATGCCACTGTTATAAAAACAGGACTGACATGGGGGGTTGGAGGGAACTAAGAGAGGATAAATAATGCATACTGCATTGAAATAGATGAGGGAACAAATTATTTAAAAGGACTATATAAGTAGATATTATTTGCATGAGAATGGTCCAGAGTAAGAGGTGCATAGCAAAGTGGACTGGGAGGTGGGGGTAGGTGGGTGGGTAAGAAAATTGCATCAGTGAAAGAATATTTTTAAAGAGAAAAGCAAATTGGTGGGGACTTGAGTCAAGGAGGAAAATGTGCAATAACAAAAAATGGAAATCCAAGTTCTTGGTAAACTTTCATTAAAATCTCAATAAAAAACTTAAAAAGAAACAAAACCAAAACAAACAAATATGGTATGGGGAGCTAAAATTGATATTTTGGTAATGATAATATTTACTTTTATCATGTTGTCATTTCTTCTGATTAGTTCTAGTTTTCTTACAATAATGTCCAATTTAAGTGTATGTTTTAAATATAATATTGGTTTTATAATAATTTTTTTTAAAATAACAACTTCCATCTTTTATAATATTAACTGTTTTTATTTTTAAGTATCATGTAGGTGAACTGAACTCAGAAAATTATTTTAATTAAGCACATAGTTCTAAAGTTACTATTGTTCTGATTTACTAAATAACTACCCAGATTCATGTAATAAAATATATTTATGATAATGATATTTTTATGAATTGCATTGTGTTAAGCTTCAAAATATTCTAAGTCTTCTAGTTTAACAATAACAAAAACACCTATTTACCCTTTTACACCATTTAATCAGAATTTTATCCATACAAATCCAAGAAGGACTCCTTTGTCATTATTGGTTCCATTATTTACTGTTTGAGAGTCAAATGCATCAAATTAGCCACAATTGTAGTAGTCTTTTTGCACTTGATCTAAAGGATAAACACTATGGTGAATTTTTCCCTGCCTGACTGATTCATATTTACCTATTCTTCCTTTCCTTGTTTCCTTTTTCTTCTCATTCTCCAATTGCTACTGTAACTTCTTGAGTCTAATGTTAATGTTCTTGGTGCCATTGAGTTACTTACAATTATAGTGATCCTGTGTTTAATAGCTCTGAATTCTGCTGTATCTTGAGCCAATTTTATTGTCTCTGATACACCTATTCCCATTACCCAACACTGAGTCAATCTATTTCATCTATGGTCTTCCTCTCCTTTGCTGTCCCTCCACCCTTCCAAGCATGATATCCTTCTCCAAGGACTGGTCTCTCCTTGAACATGCCCGAAGTATGTGAGATGGATACTTCAAAATCCTTGCCTTTAAAGAAGAACATGGTTTAAGTCCTCCAGCACAGAACAGTTTGTTCTCTTAGCAGTCCATAGTATGTTCAATACTCTTCTCCTACACCACAACTCAAAGGTATTGATTCTTCTTCTATCATCCTTAGTTTTGTACAGATTTCTGCTGCATAGCAAGTAATTGCGAAGGCCATAGCCTGGATCAGCTGAACCTTTAGTCTCTAGACCAGCATGGTTGCCTTCAGTACTCTGGAGAGGTCCATGGATACCTATATACTCAACACTAGAATTTTTTTATTCCTCAACCTCTTTCCAATATATCTTTCTGCACACAACAGCTTATATTTAAAAAAAAATATATGAGTTGTGTCATACATCTTTTAACAACTTATGTTTATGTTGTTGTTCTTGTTTGTTGTTATGTGCTGTCGAGTTGCTTGTGACTCATAGTGACCCTATGTTTATATTTAAAAGATGTATAAGATATGTAGTAAATGTTTTGACAGAAAGTATAAAGAAACCTGACCACCATCAAATTTATCTACTAGCAATTGAGACTGATAATGTTTTTACATATATTCAGGCTAAAAGCTTTACTTTGCCTCTTGGCTATTCATGTTAATTACAGCACACTTACACTCCATTAAAAATTCTGATTATTCTATCTTTAAAAATTATTGAGAATTCAATCATTTGGTCTTACCTCACTTTCTTCCTATTAACATCAAACCATATGTTGTTTTAGGTGACATTCAAATAGACTATGACTCACAGTGGCCTTACAACAAAGATTAAGCTTGCCATATACTGTACTGTCTTCAAGATCTCTAATATGCTTGAGCTCACTGTCATAGTCACAGTGTTTTACCTTCTCTAAGATGGACCTGTTTATTCTCTTAGAAGTCCATGGTATGTTCAATATTCTTCTCCAGCACCACAAATCTATCAATTACTCTTCTTTCATCCTTAGTCATTGTCCAGCTCTCTATTGTAAAGCAAGTAATTTAAAAGACCATGGCCCCTGGATCAGGCACACCTTAGTCTCTAGAATGACATCATTGCTCTACACTACTCTGGACAGCAGATTTTCCCAATGGAATTTGTCTTTTGATTTCCTGACTGCTGGTACCAAGTTTGTTGATTGAGCCAAGTGAGCTGAAATTGTTATGTCTCAATCTCTTCACCATCTATTATGGTTCTACCAATTGGTCTAGTGGTGAGAATCTTTGTTTTCTTGATGTTGAGCTTCAATCCATATTGAAGACTGCAATCCTTGATCTTCTGCAGTAAATGCTTCAGTCACACTTGGTCAGGTGGTTGTCCTGCAGATTTCTTGCCACAACCTGGTGAGCAGGTTTAGGGCAGCATTTTTTTGCTGAAATATGTTAATTTATAACAATCTCACTGATTTCACATGCAAGCAAGATTTTACTGAAGATTATCCAAAAACGACTGGAACAGCACATCAACAGAGAACTACCAGAAGTCCAGGCTGGGTTTAGAAGGGGTTGTAGTATTAGAGATATTGTAGCTGATATTAGATGCATCTTGGCTGAAAGCAGGGAATACCAGAGGAATGTCTATTTGTGTTTCACTGACTATGCAAAGGCATTTGACTGTGTAGATCATAACAAACTATGGCTGACTCTGAGAAGAATGGGAATCCCAGAACACTTGATCGTTCTAATGCGAAACTTATACTTGGACCAGGAGGCAGTCGTCAGAATAGAGCAAGGGAACACTGCATGGTTCAAAATTGGGAAGGGCGTAAGCCAGGGATGCATCCTATATCCATACCTTTTCAACCTATATGCAGAACAGATTATCCAGGAGGCTGGGCTCTATGAGAAGAAATGTGGGGTCAAGATTGGTGGACGATTTATCAACAACCTGCGTTATGCGGATGACACAACCCTGCTTGCTGAAACTGAAGAGGACCTGAAGCGCCTGCTGCAGAGTGTCAAGGACTGCAGCCTACAATATGGATTGAGGCTCAATGTCAAGAAGAAAAGGTTCTCACCACTGGACCAATTGGCAGCATCAGGATGGATGGTGAAGAGATTGAGATTGTACACAGCTTTAGTTTGCTTAGCTCTGTAGTCAACGGTCTTGGCACCAGCAGCCAGGAAATTAAAAGGCACATTGCCATGGGAAAGTCAGCTGTTAGAGACCTCTCCAAAGTACTGAAGAGCAATGGTGTCTCTCTGGAGACTAAGGTGCGTCTGATACAGGCCATGGTCTTCGCAATCATTTGTTATGCATCAGAGAGTTGGACAATGACCAGGGAGGATAGAAGGAGAATTGATCCCTTTGAAAGCTGTGGTGCTGGAGAAGAGTATTGAGAATACCATGGACTGCTAGGAAAACAAACAGATTTGTCCTGGAAAGGGTTAAACCGGGTGGCTCCTTGGAGGCAAGGATTCTGAGGCTCTGTCTAACATACTTTGGACATGTTGTGAGGAGAGACCGGTCCTTGGAGAGGGACATCATGCTTGGGAGGGTGGAGGGACAGCGCAGGAGAGGAAGGCCCTCTATGAGGTGGATTGATTCAGTGACTGGGATAATTGGAATGGGAGTGTCAGAGATGGTGCGATTGGCACAGTACAGAGAGGAATCTAGGGCTGTTGTACATAGGGTCGCTATGAATCGCAAGCGACTCAACAGCACATAACGACAACAACAACATATGCTTTCATTTTCTGGACCTTCTTAGTGTTGTGTTTTTGTTTGTTTTTGGGTGGTGGTTTGTTTGTTATATTTGTTCTGTTTTGCAGATTGTATTTTTTTTTCCATTTCCTTCAAAGCAGCTTGAACTTTCTCCTTTATCAACATTGCCTCTTAATCATACAGTTCATGAAACTCTTCTGTGTCAGACAATTCTTTCTGGGTTAGTGACAATGTGTACACCTTCCATCTTCTTTTGATTTTTCCTGGGTCATTTAGCATTCCCTTGAAATTTACTGCCTTTGAGAACCCTCTGGAGGGTCAGCTATGGGTTAGTTCTGACTCAACTGCACACAAAAAACCAACAATCCAATACTGTTTTTTCAAGTAAGCTCTCTTAACTGTATATGCTTTACAAGTAGATGAATCCTTTCAAAAGCTAAATCAGATTGTTTTCTTATCAAAATTCTGCAATATATTCCCATTGCATATATTTGTATGATGGCATCTAGTAAGGTTTGCCTCACAGCAACCCTATGATTAACAGATCTGTACCCTTTCCTATCCAGTATCATTCTCATTCTCTCTGACATACTTGAACTCATTCTTGCAGTCATTGTGTGTATATCATCTCATTGATCTTCTCTTTCATTGACCCTCCACAGTTCCAAGACTGTTGTCCCTCTTCTAGTAATATGTCCAAAGCATATGAGACAAAACTTTACCATCTTTGCTTTCAAAGAGCACCTTTTCCAAGGTATACCTGTTTATTTCTTTGATAGTGCATTGGATATTCAATACACCTTCCCCTCACCACAGCCTACAGGTATCAACTCTATCTTTTATCTCTACTCATTGTTTGGCTCTCAGATGCATAGCAAGTTATTGACATGACCATGGCTTGTATCAGGCACACCTTAGTCTTTAAACTGACACCATTGCTTCTAAGTAATTTGCAAAGGGCCCTAACAGAGTACTTGCACCATACAATATTTTTCCTGATCTCTTGACTGATAGAACAGAGGATGTTGATCGCAGATCCAAGTTAGATGGAATCATTGACAATGTCAATCTTTTTCATTGATCATTTAATTGGTCCAGTGTCTTCTTGATGTTAAAATGCATACTATTTTAAAGTATAATATTTACTCTTCTGTAGCAATTCTTTCAGTTCTTCTTCATCTATGATAAGCAACATTGTATCATGTGGATAATATAGGTTCTAATGAGTTTTCCTTTAATTCTGATGTCACATTCCTCATCACAGTCCAGCTTCTAGAGTGATTTGCTCAGCATGCAAATTGAATAGGTACAGAGAAAGAATACAATCCTGATGCACACCCTTTCCTGAATTTAAACTGTATAGTGTTTGTTTGCTCTGTTTGGACAAAAGCTTCATGGTCTAAGCATAGGTTTTTTAATGAGCATAGGTAAATGTTCTGGGATTCCTATTCTTCTCAATGTTAGACATAGTTTGTTATGATCCACACAGTCATACACATTTGAATAGTCAATAAAACATAAATAGAAAGTCTTCTGATATTCTCTGCTTTTAGTAATATCCATCTGACATCATCAATTATATCCCTAGTGCTGTGGCCTCTTCTAAACCCAGCTTAAACTTCTTATAACTCTGTCCCAATGTACTGTTCTAGCCATTTTTGAAAGCTCTTAAACAATATTTTATGTGCATGTGTATTAATACTATTGTTATTAATAATATCAGTAATATTGATAATTTCCACATTGTGTTAGATCACACTTCTTGGGAACGTGGACAAATATGTGTCTCTTCCAGTGGGCTGGCCACATAGCTGTCCTTCAAATTTCCTAATGTAGATATTGGCTGAATCTCTTAGTTGAAATATGTCAAAGGTATCCCATTGATTTCTGGGGCATCTTTTTTTTTGTCAATGGCTTCAGTGCAGCTCGAACTTCTCCCTTCATTATTATCTTTGACTCTTTTTCACACTATATTGCCTGAAATTTTTCAGTGTCAACCAGTTCTTTTTGATACAATGACTCTGTTTATTTTTTCTATCTTCTTTGAATGCTTCCTGGAATCAAGAGTTTGCACATAACATCTCTTAGTTATTATTTTATTTTCCCAATACTGATCTTATGCAGTGTAATTAGCATCCACTCTACTATACTCAGATTAGCCATAATAGACATAGATCAGTAATAATTAATTATATAAAATAAAATGTATATAAACGATAGTGTAAAACACATTGTACATTCATGAAACACAATGTTTATGAATTATTACACTCAAATTAAAAAAAGAAAAAAGAGAGAGATAGATGTCCCTGGTGGGAGTCTGATCTCCCCCAATACCAGAGACAAAGGATTATACCAACTTGAAGGATAAAAGGTTAGGAGAGGTGGGGGCTCTGTGCCAAGAACAAGCTCTCCCTGTTGCCTGTGGGAAGATAGAACTGAGATGTTCCTGGAGTTCTAGATACCTCCTTCTGTATGTCCTTGCCTCAAGAGCTTCGGGACCATTCTAAGGGCCAAGCAGAACAAGAGACTTTAGTGAGCAGAGCTTTTCACTTAGGGGACAATTTTCTTGGCTTCTTGTGAACAGGGCTGAACCGTGATCCTCTGCATACTGGTGGTCCAGGCCGGGGTCTTATCTCCTGCCACACTAGAGACAAAGGAGCACACCAAGCTGTAGGAGAAAAGGGTAAAAAGAAAACCTACTGACTAGGAACAAATATTTGGCAATGCCCTCTCAGACAACGATCTCATAACCAAAGTTTACAGAATCCTACAGGGCCTCTAGAAAAAAAAGACTGATAATCCAATTACAAAATGGGCAAAAGACATCAAAAGACTTTTCACAGAGGGGGGCATTCGGATGGTCAACAGACATATGAAGAAATGCTCCAAATCACTGGCAGTAAGAGAGATAAAAATCAAAATCATAATGAGATATCATCTCACTCCAGTAGCACTGGCAAAGTGTGACAAGACAGCAAGTAATACATGTTGGAGAGGATGTGGTGAGATAGGAACTCTTATACATTGCTGGTGGGATTGTAAAATGATACAACCATTCTGGAAGGCATTTGGTGTTTCCTCCAAAAGCTGGATGTAGAAATCCCATATGCCCACTGCTTGGAGTATACTCTGAGAAAATGAGAACTGAGGCACAAACAGAGACTTGTACATCAATGTTCATAGCAGCATTATTCACCACTGCAAGAACTTGGAAACAGCCCAAATGCCCAATCAAAATGAACTGGACTGAGAAATTATGGTACATTCATACAATAGAATACTATACAGTATGCAGGAGCAATGATTTTGTAAATTACTATCTAACATGGGAGGGACTAGAGAGTGTTATGCTAAGTGAACTAACTCACCATACAAAGAAAAATACTGTATAGGGCCATTGCTGTAGTGTGTATGAGGATCCAAGGAGGGGAAGCAAGAGAGGATTTAAATAGAGGGTCACTCAATATGATGGGTAGAAGAAGGGATTGGTATAGGAAAGGAGAAAGGTCCAATGTGAAAAACAATGTATAGGAACTGTATGAACTTTGCATATAAACCAGTATTAAGTAAATTTAAACAAACAAACATAAAGAGTTGCAGATAGCATTTCTCAGTAGTGCAATTTAAGGCTCAAATTTATTTTTCAAATCTTTCAAATTTAAATTATGCCAAGTGAGTTTCTTCCTTTTTATTCTCTAATTCTAGTTATTTACACATTCCTTTATAATACATTGTTTTCCCAAACTTCCTTTTGAAAGCTTTCATTTGGCTTTGAGTTATTTCTTTCCTTTGTTTTGACTTCTCAATATTCTTGTGACTTTTTCAGAGTCTCTTCTAACATCCGTTTTGGGTTTTTTCTTCTTCCTTTGTCTTTTTAATGACCTCTTATTCATCATGGGTACTATTTTTAATGTCATTACATAACTCATCTGGTCCTCAATTATTTGTGTTCATTGTCTCAAATTTGTTCTTCAAATGACTTTTAAATTCAAGTGGAATATATGTTCAATATTGTAGTTTGTTTCTTATAGATTTGTTTTTGTTTTCTTCCATTTTAATTCAAACTTACCAGTTAGTAATCGATGATTCCACAGTTAGGATCTGACATAGTTTTGACTCTTGATATTGAGCTTCTCCAATGATTCTTTTTTGATGATTACATGCAGAGTGAAATAAAAATTCTTTTTCACGCCTTAATTTCTTTGCACTGCTACATCTTGTACTTCACCTTCTATTTGCTGGCCACTGTTTTTGAAATTTGGCTACATTTATCTGAGCACTATTAGTGGGAATTGACCATAACTATTAGATAGTTATTAATTTTTTTCACTGATACATTGTTAACTAAATGTTGGTCTGTTTTAATTTTTTCTTAAGTTCTTTTTCTCAATACATGCAAAGTCTATTTCTTTGCTAAAAAAGTCGCAGATTATTCTGTTTTTCAAACATTCCTAATGATCATTTTGTCACTTTTTCTCCCTATAATGTATATCTTATTCCTCAGAGAGTTAATGTAAAATAATATTTATAGACAAACTGCTCCAAAAGGCCTCTTTAAAGTGATAATAAACAAAGATGTCACACAGAGAATTCAGGTATGCCTAGCTCAAAACATGTTGTTTCAATCTCTTCATGTGTATGCAAAAATTGGACAATGAATAGGAAGACCAAAGAATATTTGATGCTTATTAATTTCAGTGTTGGTAAAAAACATTAAATATATAACGTTGATGTTGTTAAGTACCGTCAAGTTGCAGGCGGCTCATAGCAACTCTATGAAGGAAAGTCCTCAACACTTGTGTGCCTTTCATTTTCTCTCCAGGTTCATAGGGTTTCCGGAGGCAAGCTATTACAGAAGTGGATGCCACTCCTGCTTCCAAACACAGATTCCAAATTAATAACAAAAACCTGCCTTGGCACAGCCAGACTGTCCTGTAGAAGCAAGAATGGTGAGACTTTGTCTCATACATTTTAAGAATGTTACCAATAGACTTTAGCCTCTGGAAAAGGGCATAATCCTTGGCAAATTAGGTTAGTGAAAAAGAGGATTACTCATATAAAAAGAAATCTATATATAGGCTTTACCTTTGGATTCAGGAACAGTACCAATTAAGAAGATAACCCAGGACTGGGAAGCATTTTATTCTGTTATACTTGTATTAAGTATGAGTCAAACTTGATTCAGGAACACCTAACACCAATAGCAATGTTCCCTTTTTCTTGTTTCCCTCATCCCTCCCAAGAAAAGAACGGACCTTTATTGCATGGTCTGAGAGGATCACCAAGAGACCACAAGCAGAGAAGGTTAAAATGGCACAAGGGCATTCAAGTGTGGTTTCTTTTTATAGGAGTTTTAAGGAGGACTAGGGAAGATGCTATTTTGCTTGGCATTTGTGGCTATTAATTAACTTGGGTATGGGATTTTGTGATAAGGCCCAGAGCCTTAACAGGACCCATTGCCTGGTCTGGTCTTTGGTCTGTTCTCTGCTTTGGCCACCTTAGATATTATCAGGCTTCTTCAAGAAGTAATCAGGCCAAGGATCAACTGCAACATTCTTCCTCCATTTCAGACCCTATATGATGATTAGAGGCAGAGTTATCTCTAGTTACTTTCTGCTGAATTGGAGTAACACTGGGGAGCTGAGGTTGGTTTCCTGTAAGGTCTGAAGGAGAAGCATCATTTACACATGTTCTTGCAACCATCAGATTGCAGTGAGACAATCTACTAAAAAATTCTGAAAGAGATTTTTTAAAAAAGGAGCAAGAGTTATAAAAAAGAAGAATGATTAGAAAGGGAGTTAGGACGCAGAATAGCTAAGGGGGAATTTCTGGATGCCACTAAGTCCCTGATTGTCTATTTAGGGTGTTAGTTTACAGTAACAACTTTCTTCTCCTAGAAACAGTCAGAGACTATTTTTTGGTAGTTAATAGATTAAGTCTTCTTATATTTTGTAATACAATTACCAAGAGGCAGTCAATTTGGTCTTGGACTACACTAAGTTGAGTTGCACTACAGTCTAGTGACTCTTGGAGAGTTTTTGAGAGATGCTGAGTTTTCTAAGGTGATGTCTAGCCTACAGTGTTGCTAGTAGCTCCTGTTCATTCCCACGTTGAACACTAAAGGGTGGTCTTCAGAATTTAGGAGATCCTCAAGACACTTTCTTTACATCATGAGATCAAAATTATTTTAATAATATGACATTTTATCATGAGCTGTCATTTGCATTGATCATTCCAGAGCAATGATAGGTAAAATATCTGGCATATTATCACAAGGAAGAAAATGACACCAAAGTATTTTTATACATGGTATTATTACTCATTGTATTTGTCACCAGAATATTTTTTTTTTGCTAACTCATTGTAATCTGATGTAAATCAACTCATAGCTGACCTTCCGGCAGGCTTTTGGAGACCATAAATCTTACTTGAGGAGATTGCTCATTTTTCTCTTTCAGAGTTTCTGGTGGATTTGAACTTCCAAAAATATGTTGTACAACTTTCTTTGGACAAGGCCACCAAAGCTCAGAATACAGTTCTACTTAATAAAAAAAGATGACAATTTAAGAATGTAAACTTGGAGAAGTAAAGACAATTATTACTATTAAAACTTGACTCTCAAAAATACATATTTGAATATTATGCTTGTTAAAATAGCAAATTGTTACCAAGTACTTCATTAACAAAATAGTTTTCTGGAGAAAAAGCATTTGTGAAATTTTGGAGATGGAAACAAAATCAACCACTTTGTTAATGGACAATTAATTTTATTTGAAATAACAGTGATAGACAAATTATACTTGTTCAGCATTGGCTATCTGGCAGTTATTTCATTAAAAATTAATTATGTTAACTTGCCATTTTTGAGGAAAATAACTGACAGAATTTTCTGAAAATAGTAAAATTGAAGTTATAAGCAAAAATCAGAATTTTAAAAAATTATCGGCATCCATTTATGTAATAATTTTTCTGATAAAGCTGGTAGATAAATTAATATCATCTAGTTAAATGTACCAACATAAGAAAATATCTATATTTTAATAGCAAATATATGTTATAAAATATTACTTAGCAATAGACCCTTTAAAAATACAAAAGCCATCAAAAATTTTCAAATTAGGGAAAATACAGATAATTTTAAATTCAACATTGCAATTAAAATTGTTCTTTAGTTTATGATAGGGCTACATTCTAACAACTCTATTCCAATAAATTTGAGTCTTAAGCTTTCTAGTGAATCTATAATGGAAATATTATAAGTGGATGGTTTGAACAAACAAGTTTTTCCACTCACATATTGCAAAGTTAGGGGTTCATATTCAGGGCATCAGAGTTAGGGGAATGCTTTTTTCCTTCTTTTGACTCTTGGTAAAGATTCTTGCCTCCTTCCAAAGTATAAAGACCTTGTTTGCCATAGAGATCTCTTTATGGCCTTTGTATCAGTCTTCTCCAGGGTCTAGGGTTCTCTTATCACAAGGATCCCACATACCAAGAAGATTCAATTTTCCTGGTTCTTATTTCTTGAAGGTAGCACATTTCTATATTTCTGCTCTTCTGTTTAATCTTTTCTATCATCTGTGTTAAAAAAAAAGGTGAGGCAGGCAATATTTTATGGAAATTCCTCTGATATAAAATCAAAGTTACAATCTGAGTAAGGGCACTGTATTCCACACTGATTGATCACATATCAAAACATGGAAGTGATTATATTATCACCTAACTTTTAAATTTTATCATGCACAACCTATAAACCAGTAAGAATCATAGTCACATCAATTTGACACATATTTTTGGAGACCAAATTAAATTCATGACAGTCAACTGTGGCATGATTAGAGAGACTGGTAGAAAGCATATACTATCAGGTTGGTTTGGCAGAAAGGTAGTTATTTCTGGAAATAAAGGCCACCAACAAATTTTTATATCCCCAGACAGGAGGTCTGGTTCCCTCAAAGGAGAACCAGACTAAAGCCTGGTTCAAGAAGAAAGATGCTTGAAAAAAAAATACAAAAAGGCACTCAAAGGATCTGCCTTTAGTATGGGCAGATACCTAGCTCTACAGAGGACTGTAAATCTAGGGCTAAAAGGGATTATTTTTTTAGAATTTTTTTGCATTTTTGTAAAAAAATATTCATGTTAGTTTGCAAAAAAAATTCATATGCATTGTGTTTTACACAATTCATTCATGTTGTGTTTCATATAATAATTCCTATTCATTATACACTGTAGCATTAATCACCATTGGAACTTGCCCCCTCATTACCCTGTAGTTTCAGATCCCAGTCAGATCCTTCTAATTCTCTTCATCCCTTCACCATCTACCAAATTTGCAACCCTGGGGTTTCTCCCATACCCAATCTTACCCCTCTGCTCCTACCCTTTTCCCCTTGGGTCTCCATACCTGGTTATGTTTCTATGTTTACAATAACGGTCATCTGTGACATTTGTCCTTATGAAACTGAATAGTTCACTCAACATAATGCTGTTCAGACTCTTCCAAGTTATGTAGTATTTTTTAAAAATCATTGCTCCTGAGTGGTGCATCGTATTTCTTTGTGTGAATGTACCACAATTTCTCAATCCTTTCACTTCTGCTTGAATATTTGGGCTGTTCCCATGTTCTTGTGATGATGAATAATGCTGCTATAAACATTTGTGTGCAAATCTCCATTTTCATTTACATTTTTATTTTGTTGGAGTATATTTCTAGTAGTGAAATGTTGTTGTTGTTGTGTACTGTCAAGTCGCCTGCGACTCATAGCGACCCTATGTACAATAGCCCTAAACTCTCCTCTGTCCTGTGCCAATTGCACTGCTTCTGACACACCCATCTCGACTACCCCAGTCACTGAATCAATCCACCTCATAGAGGGCCTTCCCCTCCTGTGCCTGCCCTCCACCTTCCCAAGACAATGTCCCTATCCAAGGACTGGTCCCTCCTTACAGCATGTCCAAAGTATGTCAGATGAACCTTCAGAATCCTTGCCTACAAGGAGCAGCCCAGTTTAACCCACTCCAGGATGAATCTGTTTGTTTCCTTAGCAGTTCATGGTACCCTCAATACTCTTCTCCAACACCATAGCTCAAAGACATCAATTCTCCTTCTATCCTCCGTAGTCATTGTCCAACTCTCTGATGCATAACAAGTGATTGCAAAGACCATGGCCTCTATCAGTGCACCTTAGTCTCCAGAGAGACACCATTGCTCTTCAGTACTTTGGAGAGGTCCCTAACAGCAAACTTTCCCATCGCAATACGTCTTTTAATTTCCTGGGTACTGGTGCCAATAGTGTTGACTGTGGAGCCAAGCAAACTAAAGCTGTGAACAATCTCACTCTCTTCACCATCCATCCTGATACTGCCAATTGGTCCAGTGGTGAGAACCTTTGTCTTCTTTATATTGAGCCTCAGTTCATACTGAAGGCTGCAGTCCTTGACCCTCTGCAGCAAGCATTTCAGGTCCTCCTCAGTTTCAGCAAGCAGGGTGTGCCACCTGCATAACACAGATTGTTGATAGATCTTCCACCAATCCTGACACCACACGTCTCCTCATAGAGCCCAGCCTCTCAGATAATCTGTTCTGCAAACAGGTTGTAAAGGTGGGGAGACAGGACACCTCCCTGGAATACACCCTTCCCAATTTTGAACCATGCAGTGTTTCCTTGCTCTGTTCTAACGACTGCCTCTTGGTCCAATAGGTTTCTCATTAGCACCATCAAGTGTTCTGAGATTCCCATTCTTCTCAGAGTCAGCCACAGTTTGTTATGATCCACACAAACACCTTTGCATAATCAATGAAACACAGGTAGACATTCCTTTGGCATTCCCTGATTTCAGCTAAGATCCATCTAACATTAACTACAATATCCCTAGTACCACGACCCCTGCTAAACCCAGCCTGGACTTCTGGCAGTTCTCTGCTGATGTGTTGTTCCAGAAGTAACACAGCTAATATTAAATAAGAGGAAGAGTCTCATACACATGCATTGATACAGTGGCTGCAACAATGGTTTCAAACACAGCAATGATTATGAGAACAGTGTGTTGTAGACAGGATTGTTTTAAGTGGCAAACAACCTCAATCCACGTTACAACAATAAACACTTTTACATGATTGTACATGCATTAAGTACACAGTGAAGAAAAGTGAGTAATAGGGTGTATCTTACTCATTATCTTTTGATTCTATAGGCAGAAGAGCTCGGGAGGCTGGACTTTATGAGGAGGAATATAACATCAGGATTGGAGGAAGACTCATTGACAACCTGAGTTATGCTGTTGAAACAACCATGCTTGCTGAAAATTAGAAGAGCCTGAAGCATTTACTGCAGAAGGTCATGGACTGTAGTCTTCAATATGGATTGATGTTCAACATCGAGAAAACAAAGATTCTCATTACTGGACCAATTGACAGCACTACTATGGACGGAGAAGAAATTAAGGTTGTTAACAATTTCAGCTTCCATGGTTCCATAATCAACACTTTTGTCTCCAGCAGTCAGGAAATCAAAAGATAAATTTCATTAGAAAAATCAGGGACTTCTCAAAAGTGCTAGAGAGCACCCATGTCAGTCTAGAGACTAAGGTTAGGTCATGATCTTCTCAATTAATTGCTATGAATCAGACAGTGGAACAATGATTAGGAAGGACTGGAGAAGAAATGATGCCTCTGTGTTGTGGTGCTGTAGAACAGTGTTGAACATACCATGAATAGTCAAGAGAACAAGCAGGTCCATCCTGGAGAGGGTGAAACCAGACTGCTCTTTAGAGGTAAGGATCTTGAAGTGCTGTCTCAAAACTTTGGATATGGTCAGAATGGATCAGTCCTTGGAGAAGAACATCATGCTTGGAAGGATAAAGGGACAGTATATTAGAGGAAGAGATGGGTTGAAACAATAACTGGGATAATGGGGATAGGTGTGTCGGAGTCAGTGAGACTGGCTCAGGCCAGGGCGGAATTCAGAGTCATTGTACATAGGTTTGCTATGATTTTTAGGTGACTCAGTGGCATTTATCAACAACAAGGACACTTCTATGTATTCTTTAGGGAGCACAGTAACGTAGTGGACCTGCTTGGCCAAACTAAAGACATGTGGTTCAAATCCATCAATTGTTACATGGGAGAAAGATGGGCAACCTCCTTCCAAAAGATTTCACGCCTCTGAGGCTTGTTGGAAGATCAGCTACGGGTCAGTTCAGACTCAAGAGTACCTAACAACTATGATAACAATATATAGCCTTCTTTGAGATACAAAGATAGTTTTACGCACACTAGAAAAATGATACTACCTTTTCTAGCAAACCTTCAAATATACACAATATGTCCAGTAAAACAATTAATTGGAAGGAGGTATAAAATGGTGAGGTGCAATTTGAAATATGAACAAATGGGAAAAATAGATGAAAATAGGAAAGCACACTTTAAAGAACTAACCAGAGCTTTTTGTGAATTTATAACAAAGATTGTCTTAGTTTTATGAACTTTCCACAAGAATTCTCAAGATGTCCAACCACAAACAAATGGATTGAGAAATTATGGTATATTCACACAATGGAATACTATGCAGCACACAGGAGCAATCATTTTGTAAATTACTAACTAACTGGGGATGGACTGCAGTCCTACAAGGACAAATACTGTATAAAGACATTATTGTAGATTGAGTATGAGGATCCAAGGTGGCGGGGTGTGGGGGGTAGAGGGTGGAAATAGAGGGGTTAGGATGGAGAGGTAGAGTGTTAATCAAAGTGTTGCACAATTCAATGGGTGGGTGGGTGAAGGAAATGAGAAGGATCTTTTGTGAAAAACAATGTATTTAAACTTTGTAAATACTCTAAGAGTAATATAAGAAAAAAAGATTAAAAAACTGGTGTGTTTTTTCTGTACAATATTTGTTGTTGTTGTTGCTGTTATGTGCTGTCGAGTTGTTCGCGACTCATAGAAAAATAAGTTTTATTTCTATCTGGCCCCATTTCTTTAGTTTTTTGTCCCCCCTCACCTTCAGCATGCCACATTATTGTATCATTCTATTTTTTCATTTGTTCAATCATTTCTTAGAGAAACAACATTTGTACCAATGAAAACATTAAATAAGTTACTGTATGTTAAATCTTTTGTTTATAGGGTCGCTATGAGTCATCTATGACTCGACAGCACCAAACAACAATAACGATGACAGAGTGAGAGAGATACATTGGCCCAAGTGGACAGAGAGTTGTTCTACCAAGCCGAAGGTGGGTGATTTTAATCTGTGGCCCTCAGGCCAGGTTAAAATTGTTTTCCTGTCAAACATTCTTCTAGGTGGTATAGCACTGGTCTGTACATTGCTGTACAGAGGTAACTCGTGGTTGCTGTGATGCTGACCACTGTGACACTGTGCCAAACATGGTAACGGTCACCCATGGTGGACAGTGTTTGGTGGAGCTTCCTGACTAAAACAAGCTTGGAAGCAGGAGCGGCATCCACCTCCAAAATGGCTTGCCTCCAGAAACCCTATGAACAATACTCAGGCCTTTCATTCATAGGGTCGCTATGAGGTGTCTACTCCTCGATGGCACCAAACAACAACAACATATGTTAAACACTTAATGTTCATGACAAACAATATTTTATGTAGTTAAGTGTTAGTTTCCTAACTAAGAATTGAGACTTAATTTCCTTTGAGAGCAAACTATTCATTTAATGAACAGTGATTTCTAAAGGAATTGCATATGCTGCTCCTTAAGTGTTACCCACAGACAGCTGTTAATCAACTACATAAGAGATTTACTTTTACTGGCACCTGTTAGATTCCCAGTAAAAGCAAAGTACTCAATAGACTTAGGCAATGCTTATTATGCCGTCTTTATATTTTAAAGCACTGAATTAAAAGTCAGACTAAATTAATGACAACTTGTTGAGTGCAGAGTAAGAATTCATGTTTATAGTGCCATGTCTCAAATCTGAGCTAAATACAAATTGCCTATATTAATGCTATCCTCTCAATCAATGTTAACTTTCATTTAACTAGCATCCTTAAGAACTTTGAATGTGAAAAGGTGTGCCTTTTAAAAAAATAACCATTTTTCCACACACTAACTCTAATAGACTTAACTACCTTTAAGTTAGTAGTACATATCCTTATCTAATAGACCTCCAGAGCATACTCTGTAGGCATATAAGCATGCTAGTGTTTTTATTAAATAAAAAAAGAACTAGACTAGAAACAAACACTAAGGTCGTAATCTCCCCCCTGCAAAAAGTCTTATTCATAATTCTAGCATTAATGATTAAATCAAATCACAGTGTTCAGAATTTTTAATACACTTATAAAATAGCAATGATGTCCTTTGCTATGAATAACCAACTGATTTTGTGTCAAGCATGTGAGAACATGTTGTAAAAGCTATGCAAACATGTATATTTTAATAACTGTTTCCATAATTCAAATATATTTTAAACCAACTAATCATGTTTCTTCACATACATGTTATGACCATTAGTTTATTTTGCATATTACCCATTTGTCTAGAATGAGAGGCAAGCAAATTAGTAATAAAGTTACTTACAAATGTGTATGTTTATATTTTTTATATTGCATGTGCCTTTGCCCATAAAGTAAGAGAAATACTGTTTGCAAACATAGTAAATCTAAATATTCAAATGAAAACACTTAATCCAAAGGGAATGATTTTGTTTTATAGACAAATTAAAAAGCAGCTGTGCTGGATTTTATGGAAAACATTACACAGCAACTTATTTGTCCACAAATGAGTCATTTCAATGAATGCAATACATAATGTTGCAGGTGGCAATTCCTGTAGACAAAACAGATTTATTGAAGTGGTTGAGTTACCAAAAAAAGAAGATACAAAAATCAAACCATCTTTTTCTCGAAATTTTTTCCAAGATACTGCCTTTTAAACTCTTTCTTCACTTTATGGAGTTCCTTAGATTGTTCTATTGTTTTAACACAATTGTTGTTGTTATTAGGTGCTGTCAAGCAGAGTTATGACCCACAAGAGACCATATGAACAACAGATCTGAACCCTGCCTATCCTGTGCCATCCTTGCAATCTCTGACACATTCATTCTCATTGCTGCAGCCTATGTGTCAGTCCACCTGGTTAAGGATCTTCCTCTCTTTGTCATCCTTCCACTTTCCAAGCATGATATCCTACTTCAAGGAATAGCCTATCCTAGCTAGCCACATATCCAAAGTATGTGATCTGAAGTTTCATCAGCCTTGCCTCCAAGGAACATTCTGGCTGCATTTTCTGCAAGACATATCTGCTTGAATTTTTGTCAGCCCATGTAATATTAGTACTCTTCAATGCTACAGATTAAAGGCATTATTCTTCACCTATTATCCTTATTCATTGTCCATCTCTCAGTAGTATGACAAGTGACAGAAAAGCCCATGGACTGAATGAGGTGCACCTTAGTCCTCACATTGACATCATTGCATCTTAATAATTTGGAAAAGTTCCTGATTACAGACTGTTCCAGGGCAATGCATTTCCTGATCTCCTAACTGCTACAATCAATGTATTTATTGTGAATACAAGTAAAATGAAGTTGTTGACAATGTCAATCTTTTATTCACCTATCATAATTTTGGCTATTATCTCAGTGGCGAGAATATTTATTTTCTTCATGCTAAAATGTAATCCATATTGAAGGCTGCAATGTTTGATCTTCTGTAGCAAGTGCTTCAAGTCCTCACTTTCAGTAAGCCAGGTTGTGTCATCAGCATACCAAAGGTTATTGATGAGTCTTCCTACAATTCAGAAGCCACATTCATCTTCACAGAGACCAGCTTCTCTAATAATTTGCTCAACATGCAAGTATAGAGAAAGGATACAGCCCTGAAGCATACCTTTCTTAATTTTAAATCATGTAGTGTTCCCCTGCATTAGAAAGCTGGACAATGACTAAGGATGACAGAAGAAGAATTGATGCCTATGAGTTGTGGTGCTGGAATCTTAAACATACCATGGATCATCAAGAAAACAAATCAGTCTGTCTTGGAGAGGGTAAATCCAAGTTTCTCCTTGGAGGCTAGGATATTGAAGCTCTGTCTCAAACACTTTGGGCATGTGGCCAGGAGGGACTGATCCATGGAGAAAGACATTGTGCCTGAAAAGGTAGAGAGACAGAACAGGAGAGGAGGACCTGGGATGAGATAGAGTGATACAGCAACTAGGGCAATGGGCTTGGTATGTTGGAGTCAGTGAGACTGGCTCAGTTCAGGGCAGGCTTCAGAGCTGTTCTTAATAGGGTTGCTATGAGTCACAGGCAACTTGACTGCACACAGACACAACAAGAGCAGTGTTCCCTTGCTCTGTTGCATAACAGCTTCTTATTTTAAGTATAGGTCTTGCACAAGCACAATTAATAATGTTCTGATATTTTCATTCTTCTCAATGTTAGCCATAATATGTTATTACCCACACAGTTAAATACCTTTGCATATTCAATAATGCATAAATAGACAATCTGTTATTCTTGACCTTCAGCTGGATCTACCTGGAATAAACAATAATATCCCTAGTACCATGGCCTCTTCTAAATCCATCCTAAACTTCTGGCAATTCTTTCTCTATGTATTGTTATTTTTTTAATGATCTTAAGCTCTATTTTTCTAGCATGTTATATTAATGATATTGTTTGATAATTGCCACATTCAGTCACCTTTCTTGGGAATGGGTATATATAATGGAAAAAATCACACAGAATGTTAGACAATAATGTAAAGAACAGTTCCACAACACAAACTGAAAAAAAAAATAAAGACAGGAATATAATTGGAAACAAGTTCTTCTGGCCAATCTATACACCTGTATATTTAGTCATTCATTCATTCATTCATTCAACAATATTCAACAGTGTCCACTACTGATCTGATTGCTAAAAGTCAATGAATAATGGTTTAGAAGAGTATTCATTCAAAGAAGTGGATCATTTAATAGTAAGAAAAACAACGTATTAAATAGACCACTGTGATCACTGTTGTTGTTGTTTTATACTGTTGATTTAGAACTGACCCATGTCTGACCCTACAGCAGGTTTTCAGAGACAGTTAATTACAGAGGATATTTTCCATCCATCTCCCACAAATTATGACTAATATGTAATTATAATTTTTGTATCTTCAATTCTGTTTCCCTAGTTTATCCAAATGACTGTGTTGCAATTCAAGTCAATAAAACAATGACATATTAAGTCTTAATTGGGTGCCATGTCTGTTACCCTGGAACACAGGTTTAGTATTTCCCTGAGGTAAGTGAATTAAAAATTGGACACTTTAGTTTTAAAGAAGAAAGAGAGGCTTTTTATTTAAAGGCTACTCAGCAGAGAAAATCATTAGCAATACTGGCTCTTGTTGGGGAGGTGGGGAGGGTTCTCAACCTTTCTTTCACCAAAAGTACAATATATAAGAAAGAGAAATAAAAAGTTGCTGTTTGCATTTGTCATCAAGTTGGAAATGATCCACAGTTTGCCATCAAGTTGAAACTGATTCTCTAAAAACCCTCCAGCATGTTTTCAGAGGCAATATACAGCACACAAGAGTAGGCTGTCCATCCTTCCTTTGAGGAGCATCTGGTGGATGCTCCAAATATGTACCTTTAGGATCAGTCCTTGGAAAGGGACATCATGCTTGGGAGGGTGGAAGGACAGCACAGGAGAGGAATACCCTTAATGAGGTGGATTGATTCAGTGACTGGGGTAATGGGGATAAGTGTGTCAGAGACAATAATATTGGCACAGGATAGAGCAAGGTTTAGGGCTGTTGTACACTGGGTCACTATGAGTCACAGGCAACTCAGTGGGACCTAACAACAACAACAACCTTTGGGATTGCTATATACTGACCTTCAGTAAGGTGGCTTGACACAATACTTTTGCTGATCCTTCTCTCTTCCAAGGATGATGTCCCTTTCCAAGGAATAGACCACTTTAATAACAAGCTCAAGCAAATATGCAACCACAGGGTACCTTAGAGGCAAAAATGGCGATGCTTCATCTTACATATTTGGGCTATGTTGTTAGGAGAGGCTATTTCTTGGAAAGGAATATGCTTGAAAAGGTGGAAAGTCATAAAAGGAGAGGACGACTCTCAACAAGATGAATCAATACATTGTCTGAGGTAAAGGACTCAAATTGTCAAAGATGATAAGAATGGCATATGATAGGACAGAGTGAAGACCTATTGCTAATAAGGTCTCGATGAGTTGTACTCAACTCAATTGTACTTAACAATAACATGCCCAAAGTATGTGTAACAAAGCTTAACTATCCTTTCCTCTAAGAAACACTCTTACTGTATTTTCTCCAAGACATATCTGTTTGTTCTTTCACTGTCCATGTGATATTCAGTACTTTCTTCCAACGTTGTTGTTGTTGTTGTTATGTGCTGTCAAGTCACTTGTGACTCATAATGACCCTATGTACAAAATCCCTAAATTCTGCTCTGTCCTGTGCCAATCGCACTGTCTCTGACACACCCATCCTGGTTACCTCAGACACTGAATAAATCCACCTCATGGAGGGCCTTCCCCTCCTGCACTGTCCCTCCACCCTACCAAGTATGATGTCCCTCTCCAAGGACCAGTCCCTCCTTACAACATGTCCAAAGTATGTTAGATGGAGCCTCAGAATCCTTGCCTCCAGGGAGCCACCTGCTTTAACCCTTTCCAGGATGAATCTGTTTTCCTAGCAGTCCATGGTACCCTCAATACTCTTCTCCAGCACCACAGCTCAAAGGCATCAATTCTCCTTCTATCCTCTTTAGTCACTGTCCAACTCTCTGATGCATAACAAGTGATAGCAAAAACCATGGCCTGTATCAGACGCACCTTAGTCTCCAGAGAGACAACATTGTTCTTCAGTACTTTGGAGAGCAGCAGACTTTCCCATCACAATACATCTTTTAATTTCCTGGCTGCTGGTCCTAAGTATTGACTGTGGAGCCAAGCAGACTAAAGCTGTGAACAATCTCAATATCTTCACCACCCATTCTGAATGAACCAGGAAGTATTAAAAGAAGATGGAAAGAATATACTGAGTCACTGTATCGAAAGGAATTGGCAGACACAGAAAAATTTCATGAAACAACATATGAGCAAGAGCCTATGATGATGAAGGAAGAAGTTCAGGCTGCTTTGAAGGAAATAACAAAAACTAAGGCCCCAGGAATAGATGGTATGTCAATTGACATATTTAAGCTAACAGAGGCTTCCCTGGATGTGCTCACTAAATTGTACCAAGAAATCTGGAGAACAACCACTTGGCCAACTGACTGGTAGAGATCTATATTTGTTCCCATTCCAAAGAAGGGTGACCCAACAGAGTGTAGGAGCTATAAAACAATATCATTGATTTCGCATGCAAGCAAGATTCTACTGAAGATTATCCAAAAATGACTGGAACAGCATATCAGCAGAGAACTGCCAGAAGTCCAGGCTGGGTTTAGAAGGGGTCGTGGTACTAGGGATATTGTAGCCGATGTTAGATGGATCTTAGCTGAAAGCAGAGAATACCAGAATAATGTATATCTGTGTTTCGTTGACTATGCAAAGGCATTTGACTGTGTGGATCATAACAAACTGTGGCTGTCTCTGAGAAGAATGGGAATCCCAGAAAACTTGATCGTGTTAATGAGAAACCTATACTTGGACCAAGAGGCAGTTGTCAGAACTGAGCAAGGAAGCACTGCATGGTTCAAAATTGGGAAGGGCATACACCAGGGATGTGTCCTGTCCCCATGCTCTCCTCCAATACTACAATTAAAAGCAATCAATGCATCATCTGTCATTTTTTACATTGTGCAGCTCTCAGGAGCATAGCAAGTGATTAAGAAGATCACTGCTTGAAGCATGAACACCTTGATCATTAAGCTGACATCATTTGGAGAAGACACTGACAACAGAATTTCCTAATTCAATAAGGCCCTTGATATAATGTGTGTTATCAAGGTTGGTGATTGCGGATCCAAGAAATATTAAATAGTTAATTAACATCTTTGAAATTTTCTCAATTTATCCTGATGTTGCTTATAAGTCCAATGGTGAGGAATTTTGTCTTCTTGATGTTGAGATACAATCCATATTGAAACTTGTAGTGGTCTCTTACCTTCTCCAATAAGTGCTTCAGATCCTCCTTGCTTCAGCAAGCATGTTGCATCATTAGCATAATGCAGGTTGTTGGTGAGTCCTCCAATACTTATACCAACTTTTTCTTCATAAAGTCCAGTTTCTCAAATGATTTGATCCGCATACAATTTGAATATGGGGGTAGGGGAATATACAGCTTTTACACACCTGATATTTTTTTTTTTATTTTGCACTATCTAGAGTTCTCTTGCTGTGTTCCAAAATCAGCTTCTCAGTCCAGGTAAAAGTTATGCATAAGCACAATTAAGTTTTCTGGGCTCTCTTTCTTCTCAATGTTTTTTTATACTTTTTGTATGATCCACACAGTTTTTGCACAGTCAATAGAGCAGAAATAAACATTCTTCTGGTATTCTTTGTTTTCAGCCAAGATCCATCTGGCATTCGTAATATTACTGGAGCTATGGCCTCTTCTAAATCTAGCTTGAACTTCTGGAAATCCTAATATAAGTCAGTAACAAAAGATAACTCAACTAAAAATAGAAGACATAGGACCAATCAGGCCTCTCTCTGCAGGGAATATACATACTTGTATATAAATGCACTGCAGATCCCAATAAAACTGAGCTGGACTGACTCTCTGATTCTCTCCTGGAGTGGTGTATCTCCATCATGCTTAGCTTCATCAGGGTGTTGTTGTCACGTTGCCGTCGAACAGACAGTCACGGTTAACAATCTCAATCTCTTCCCCACCTATCATGGTTCTGCTAATTGGCCCAGCATTGAGCATCTTTGCCTTCATGATGTTGAGCTTCAATAAATTTTGAATACTACAGTCCAACATCTCAAATCTGTTCCACATATAGATTGAAAAGTTATGGGGACAGAAAACATTTCCTCACACAGTCTTTTCATGATTTTGAGTGATGAAGTATTTCCTTGCTCTGTTCTGATGACTGCTTCCTGATCCAAGTATAGGTTTCACATGAATAAAATTAAATCATCTGAGTTCCCATTATTATCAGTGTTAGCTACACTTTGTGGTTATCAACACAGTCAAATACCTTTTCATACTAAATAAAACACAGTCAAACATTCTTCTGGTACTCTCTGCTTTCAGCCAAGGTTCATCTGACACTGACTGTGACATCCTAGTGTCATGGCCTCATTTAGACCCAACTTTTATTTCTGGTGGTTCTTTGATGACATACTGTTCCAGTTGTTTTGGATAATCTTCAGCAGGATTTTGATTGTGTACGATATTAGTGCTATTGTTTGATGATTTCCACACTCTGTTCCATCGCCATTTTTGAAATGGATTTAACTATGTATATGTTCGAGTTACTTGACCCAGTAGTTATCCTTCAGGTTCTCCACACAGCCTGGTGATCATGTCCAGGACAGCATTTGTTTGCTGAAATATGTCAGTTGGTATTCTATCAATTCCTGGGGCCTTGTTGGTTTTTGGTTTGTTTGTTTTTGTGGTTTTTTTTTGGGGGGGTGGGTGTTGCCTATTCCTTCAAGGAAGCTTGAATTTCCTTCTTCATCATCATTGCCTCTTCACATATGTTGTTTCATCAAATTCTGTAGGGTCAGTCAATTATTTTTGGTACAGTGACTCTCTGTACTCCCCCTATTTTCTTCTGATGCTTTCTGGATCATTCAATATTCTGCCCTACTATCCTTAAGTATTGCAACTGCAGTCTTGAATTTGTTCTTCAGTTCTTTCAACTTAAATAATGCTGAGCAAGTTCATCCATTTTGAGAAAATAAAAATCTTTTTTATTTACTATGTTGAAGGCTTTTTAATTGCAAGATTCAGGAAACTATTCAGACTACTTCTAATAAAAGAATTTGTTGAAAAGGTAAAAAAAAAAAAAA
>NW_006399860.1:8719513-8726665 GCF_000299155.1 Elephantulus edwardii | reverse complement strand
AAAAAAAAAAAAAAAGAAGTCAAAAGGGACTCCAGCTTTCCCACTACCATTTAATTATAATACTTTTTGTGTGTGTGTGTGTTTTGGTCTTCCTGAGCTGTCTTTTAAATCTTCTATTGAGCTCATTAACTTCCCGATTTCTTCCTTTTGAATTGGCTTCTTGGTGTTCCAGTGCAATAGTTAAAGGTTTTGTCTCCTGGATAATTGAAAGAAAAGCTGATTTATAACTACTCTGAGGTAAGCCTTGCTGGATCATTAAGGAAACCAAAGACTTCTTGAATTTGTGTCACTGAACCAAAACCAGGACTTTCACTACTTGGAGAATTGTATTTTGTTGTTAAACTGGTTTGAGACTGCTGGGCTAAACTTGGACTTGCATTGGGTAATATTTTTTTTCTACCTATTCCGCAATTGATTTCCTTAATAAACCCCAGTCTTGGCACCTTAACAGTAAGTAAAGTCTCTATGTTAACAACAGACATCAGACCTGAATGACTGGTAGAAACTAATGTAGCAGCATGTAGGGTGGCATGTCTGACAAAGCAGCTATCTGTTCGGGACTATGGATATTATGGATGGAGACAGAACCCCTTTATGAAGTGAGTAGAAGTCAGTCTTGGTAGCCTCCACATTGTATTTCATCCTTTCACACTAATATTACCCATTATTGTTAGGTACCATCAAGTCAAGTACGATTCAAAGCAACCCCATGAACAACAGATCTGAATTCTGTGCTATCCTGTGACATCTTCACATTTTCTGACACACTAGAGCCCATTGCAGCAGTCATCGTGTCAATCCATTTGTCCTAGCATCTTCCTCTCCTTTGCTAACGCTCGACCCCTCATAGCATCATGTCTCTCTCCAAGGAATAGCCCCTCCTAGCAACATGCCCAATATATGTGAGGCAAAGTCTCATCATTATTGCCTCCAAAAAGCACTCTAGCTGCACTTTTTCCAAGACATATGTGTCCTTTTGACCATTCATGTGATGTTCAGAGCTCTTCTCCAACACCACAGCTCAAAGATAACAATTCTTTCTTGGTCATCCTTATTCATTGCCCAGCTCTCAGATGCATGAATGGAAATACCATGGCTTGAATCAGACACATATCAGTCCTCTAAGTAGCATCATTACTCCTTAATAATTTGGAGAGGTCCCTAATTGAAGATTTTCCCAGTGTAATGTGTCTTCTTATTTTCTGACTGCTGCTGCCAAGGGTATTAATTGTGGATTCAAGTAAGATGAAGTGGTTGATAGCTTCATCTCTTCTCCATTCATGATGATGTTGCCTATTTATCCAGTGGTAAGAACTTTTGTTTCCTCAACATTGAGATGCAATCCATACCAAAGGCTGCAGTCCTTGATCTTCTGCAATAATTGTTTCAAATCCTCTTTTCAATAAGTTAGGTTGTGTCATCTGCATAATGAAGGTTATTAATGAGTATCCCTTTGATCTTGATGTCACATTCCTCTTTATAGAGTCCAGCTTTTCAAATAATCTGCTCAACATGCAAATTGAGTAGGTGTGGAGAGAGAATACAACCCTAATTCACTCCCTTCTTAATTTTAAACAATGCAATGTTCCCCTGCTTTGTTCACACAATAGCATCCTGACCCAGGTAGAGGTTTTGCATGAGCACAATTAAGTACTCTGGGACTCCTATTCCTCTCAATGTCAGACACAGCTTATTATGATGCACACAGTCAAATGTCTTTGCATAGTCCATAAGGCACAAATAGATATTCTTTTGGTATTCTTTAATTTCAGCCCAGATCCATCTGACATCAGCAATGATGTCTCTGGTGCCAGTGGCTCTTCTAAATCCTGCTTGAACTTCTGACAGTTCTCTATCTACATACCATCCTAGCTACTTTTGAATGACCTTAAGTAGTATTTTGCTTGCATGTGATGTTAATTATATTGTTCAATAGTTTCCACATTCAGTTGGATCACCTTTCTTGGGAATGGGAACAAATATAGATATCTTTCAATCCAATGGCCAAACAGTTGTCCTACACATTTCCTGGTATTGAGTGATGAGTGCATTCTGTAGTGTCAATCAATTCTTTTTGGTACAGTGATTCTGTGTATTCCCTCCATCTTCTTTTGATGCTTTCTGGGTCATTCAATATATTGCCCATATCCTATTTCAATATTGTGACTCAAGGTTTCAATTTGGTTTTTCAGTTCTTTTAAGCTGAGAAATCAGACTGAGATTTTCTCTTTTTATTGTCCAATTCTAGATCCCTACACATTACAATATTTTTCTTTGTCCTCTCGAGCTGCCCTTTGAAATCTTCTGGTTTTGTAATGACTGTTGCTTTCTTCATGGGTGATACCCTTGATATCATCCCACATCTCATCCAGTTTTAGATCATTGGTGTTTAATGCCTCAAATCTGTTCCTAAGATGATAATAAAATTAAAGTTGAATTGATTCAAGAACATATCTTGGTTCCTGTGGGTTTATTTTCATTTTTTTCAACTTTACTTTGAACTTTCATATGACGAATTGATGGTCTGAACCACCCAGGCTGTTCTTGATCTACTTTTGACTGCTGACATTGAGCTTCTCCAATTATTTCTTTCAGAAATGTAGTCAATCTTGTTTCTATGCACCCCATCAGGTGATATCCACGTGCAAAGTTGTTGTTTGAGTCTTTTAAAAAAGATATTTGCAATGAATAAATCATTGTAAATTCAAAATTCTATAATTCTCTTTCCAGCCTCATTTCTATCACCAAGCCCATATTTTCCAACAACTGTTTTTCCAACATATTTTCCAACAACTGTCTTCTTCACTGTTTCCAACTTTTGCTTTACAGTTACTAATTATCATTAACACATTTTGATTGCATGTTTGGTCTGTTTCAAACTGCAAGTTTTGATAAGAATTGTCAGGATTTTTCCCCTTTGGGTTTAGAAGTAGGAGAGTATATTTCAATAATATTCATGTTAAGGGATCTTCCTTATATGCATATGGATATTATCCTATTACAACATTTCATTTTTCAAGATAGATTTTTAAATTGACTTTTAAACTGAATGCAACACAATTCTTCCTCTGTTTTTCATTCCCAGTATGGTATACCATATGATTAACTGATTCAAAGTGGCCAAAGGTGATCCATCTCATCTCATCTCATCTCATCATCTCATCTCACTAATGCCTAGTATGTTGATGTTTGTGTGTTACATTTCATTTTAACAATTTCCAATTTCCCAACATTCAAGCTACATCCAATTCATGTCCCAATTATTAAATTATATTTGCCATCTCATTTCTTCTGGCTTCCAATCTGGGCAGTTCCACTACACTAGTACAACTATCCTCATTTCTCTAGTGTTCATAGAGTTTTCAAAGGCTTGTTATTTAAGAAGTGGATGTCCAATCCTCCTTTTCTGTGTTTCTCAATCTCATAGCTATACTATGAACGAAAGTCCTCAACACTTGTGTGACTTTCATCCTTTCTCCAGGTAGTGTTTCCAGAGGCAAGCTATTTTGGAAGTGGATGCCACTCCTGCTTCCAAGTTTGTTTTAACCAGGGAGCTCCACCAAACACTGTCCTCCATGGGTAACCATTAACGCATTTGACACATACAGAGATAAGGTAATACCTGATTTTTAAGTAAATAAAAAACAATTTTTACCCAACTGTCAATTGAATCAAAACAACCTACTTTCCAGAATCCAAGTACTTCAAATAGGATGCTCCAAATTAAAGACATATAATTCATTATGTTACTACATATTTTTAATAATTTGTTGCTATTACTAAGAATATACCTAAAATACAAAACCTTCAAAACTTTCCACATGAAAAATTCAGTGGCATTAATAGTATAATCCATTTTACCATCTTTTTCTGAGTTATTCGTCCACAATCAAAATAATGTCAGTGCTTCACAAATTTCCCATTTAATCTCTCCGATTACATCTGCCCATACAGTCACTTATAAGTAGATCTTAAAAGGACACAAGATTCAAGACAGAAAATTTTTATTATGTAAGCTAAAAATATTTGATTTAAAGAAGATTTTAGAAAATAGTTTCACTTAAAATTTAAAGATATCATTGAAGTTGTTTCAAAGGTTAAGTCAATTACCATAGCTCTAGAAAATCTTGATTCCTGATAATCTGAAATTATGTTCTGTGTTTTCCTCTACTTTAATCATATTATTTTTACATTTTTAAAAATTCATTATTAATGTCAATGAAAATGTACCGAGAGTTTGAATTTCCATTCATTCATTGCTGCTCTTTTCTCCCCTCCCAACCCTCCTCTCTAGTACACTACCCTCTTGGAAAAGTAAAAGAAAAAATTCTTTCATTGTTTTACAATTCCTCCCCCCAGGTCCATTCCACGATACAGCCTTCACTCTGGACTCTGTCATGACAAAAATACTTAATAATTTTCCCTCTTAAATAGTTTTCTCCCTCATCTGTTTCAATTCAGTATAAATTATTGAACCCATCCTTCTCAGTCTCCTCCCAACCCTGAGGTCAGTCTTGCTTTACAACAGTGGCACTGTGCAGTATTTGTCCTTTTGTGACTAAGATACTTCACTCAGCATAATGTCCTCCAGGGTCACCCATTTTGAATAATATTGCATGAGTTCCTTATCAGATACCTTCTTAAATCTTTCATCAGCATATTTATTAATTATAACCACGTCCTTCTGATCTCATATTAAATGAGTCATCTGTTAATGGAAGCAAATTCTTTTTCTCCATGACTATACTTTTTCTGTTGTTCCAAGTAAGTAGAGAATCACTTGCCTATTACTCAAATTATTTGGTTTTAATTTCTATTTGTTCTAAAATAATTTATATATCCTATAATCTTTGATTTAATATTTTCAGATTTTAAAAAAAAGATAATTAGTGTGTTTGATCTCCAATTTCAGAACTAGGTGAGAAAGACTTTGGTTAATGAGTTTGTAGTTACTATATCTACTTTGGTTCAGTATAGCAGAAATTATATCAGTTTCGGAGTTTTAAGTCATTATGTGAATATTTTCTACTTACATAATTCTGTTCTTGTTACTTTGTGATGTTTGCCTTCAAATTATACCACTATGTGCATCAGTACAGTAACTTACATTTTTTATTATTTGTAATTCTAACAAATAATAGTACCTACACAGCACCCTTCTGTTGCTCATATGTTTACGATGGATCTTAAGAAATTATAGACAAAATTCAAAAGTGTGAGTTCCAGGACAATTAACTGTACTAATGAAAAACCTATATATAGACCAAGAAGAAGTTGTTCAAATAGAACAAGGGAACATGTCAAGGTTTACATCAAGCTGTATCCTTTCTCTATAACACTGAAAAAATCTTTCCAAAAAGTAGACTATATGAAGAAAACGACATTAAGGACTGAAGGAAGACTCATTAACAACCTGTTTTATATAGATGACAAAAGGTTGCTTCTAGAATGTGAAGAATATTTCAAGAACTTAGAGAAGAAGATAAAAGATTACATCTTCAAAGTGGATTACATCTCAATATCAAGAAACACAAAAGCCTCACTATTGGAACATTAGGCAACATTATGATAGATGAAGAAGAGGTTGAAATTGTCAATTATTCTGTTTTACTTGAATCAACATTCATGGTAATATCAATCAATAAATCAAAAGACATATCAGAGTGAGACAACCTACTATCAAAGACCTGACCAAAGTTGTTGTTATGTGCCATCAAGTCATTTGTGACTCATAGTGACTATATGTACAACAGGCTTGAAACTTGCTCTATTCTGTGCCAACTTTATTGTCTCCAACACGTATACCCTCATTATCCCAGTCACTGTATCAATCCATCTCATTGATGGTCTCTCTTTCCTTCTCTGTCCTTCTGCCACTCCAAAAAAATCAATGAAAATAGTTTAAAGACTAAGGTGCATCTAATCCAAGTCATGACATTTTTCATTGCTATTTTTGTATATGAAAACTGTACAGTGAGTATGGATAACGGAAGAATCAATGTCTCCTGATTGTTTTGGAGGAGAATATTTAATATACCGTGGGCTGCCAAAAAGTCTGTAGAGAAAATGGGTGCTCCTTAGAGACATAGTTGTTGAAAGGTCACCTCACATACTTTGGACATGAGTTTAGAAGGGTCCAGTTCTTGTTGAAAATCTAGAATATTACCAAAAGATAAGATGACTCTCAATAAGCTGGGTTTACACAGTGACTGTAATAATGGGCTGGGACATGACAAATTGTGAGGATGGCACAGAACAGGGTAAGACTTAGACCTCTTATTCATAGTATATCTATGAATTGCACTAGGCTTGATGAAAATGTAGAACAGCAATAATGTTAAAATAATGTTGGCTCTGCACTGAACAGAATGAAAAAAAACAGTAATGAGTAACCCATTTCAATTTTCATCAATCATTCAAAATTTTATAACATTATCTTTGATTGGACAGAAAGTAATTTTTTTTCATTTTTGAGAAGTAAAATTACTTATGTCATTAATAAGAATCATACTATCTGCTAAAATTTTGATAAATTGTATTAACTGAAATTTCAATATTCTTTTTCTAGTACTCCCTTTTATAAAGCCATCTTTGTGACTTGAGAAATTATTTGGGGGGGAGGAAACCATTGTAACTCTAATGAAAATTCTTTTTTAATGCAGAAAACATAATCTAAAACACTTATTTAAAAGAACCTTCCTCACAGCATGATTCAGAACCTGGTGAAATCTGATTAATAAAACAATGTATTAGAATTTTGTAATAAACTAGAATAACAAAAAATACTAAAAAAAAGAAAAATATTGAATAGAAAAATAAAAAATATTAAAAAATTAAAAAATCCTACATATTAAATTCCTTAATTGCAAAGATTCAATGATTTTATAATACACAAAGTCTTTGAAATACAAGGAAAGGAACTGAAAGTATGAAACAGCTAGTTCCAGCATTCAGGGACTTTTCTCTAGAGAGGAGAAGCTCTGTATCCACTGCTTCAATGACTAACACTTTTAATGCACAATATAGTCTGATAGTGGATTTTTAAAAAAATCTTTCCATAAAATGCAGATGTTGGATAATTTTTTTCCTATAATTATATTTTATTAATTTTCATAAACATTTACAGAGATTTTGGGCTTCCACTCATTCATT
>NW_006399860.1:8715660-8717923 GCF_000299155.1 Elephantulus edwardii | reverse complement strand
CTGTTGGTGGGAGTGTAAAATGATGTTGGATAATTAAGTTGAAAATAAGTGAGACGTCTTGGTGAAATAGTATGTTGTACATTGTATTCAAATTCTTCAGCTGATTCACAGGAGAGAGATGGTTAGCTTCCTCCCATAAAGATTTGCAACCTCTGAAAGCCAAAGGAGGATTCCTATGAGTTAACACTGAAGGCCACCTGGGAGCTGGGCAACATTCCATCCTGACCACACCTTATGGGAAACATTCCAATCTGCCTGGTGTAGGAGGGCTATGGCCAGTCAGAAAAGAGCATGACCACCCACCACACCTTGCTTAACCATCAGCAATGACAAGTCAGAAGGACATGTCTCCTGCTCTCTATAGCCCCCTAATGATTTTCCGGATGAACTGTGTCTACCCTGGTGAGTGCTTTTGCTTGTATTGAGAGACTAGCTATACTGTGTATTTTCTAGGCATAATTGATCGAATATTAATATTTGATTTGTTCTTAAGAATTAGGGAGCTCTGGTGGCCTAGTAGTAAAAATAACTATGCTGCAATCCACCAGCTGCTCCACAGGGGAAGAATGAGCAATCTCCTTGTGATTACTTGTCTCTGAAAACTCACCAAAGGGTCAGCCATAAGTTAGTTGGTCCTCAGTTGATGATACACAGCCATTTTACATTAGCATTATTTTTATGTGAAATTATACAGGATTTAGATTTTGTGGGCCCAATAAATGTGTGACAAGGAATTTAAGTGTACCTTGCTAGTATTCTCTGAATTGTAAGCCGACATGATATATTACTGCTTTTGAAAGTGTTTTCAAATTGCTGCTTTTAAAATTTATTTCACAAACTCAACATAGTACTTTAGTAAACAGCAGGTTTTCTTTTCCACTCCTTCAAAAGCTAATTACAACCAGAAGTAAAGAAAATTGAATATATATATAAAACATTAAATGTAAATCATTGTGCATAATAAAAACAATTTCAATAATAATAATAACTAAAATCAGCTTTGTTTTATATTCTCAAAGAAAGTATTGACTGTTAACAATTACTGAGGACTGTAGAAGATAGTTTCCACATTCAGTTGGATCACCTTTCATGGGAATGGGAACAAATATGGACCTTTTCCAATCAATTGGTCAGACAGCTATACTCCAAATTTCCTGGCATAGATTGGTAAGCATATACAAGGCTACATCTGTTAATTGATACAAGTCAATTAGTATCCCGTTGATTACCAGGGACATATTTTTTTGCCAATGCCTTCAATGCAGCTTCTGCTTCCTCCTTCATTACCATTGGCTCCTCTTCATATGGTTTTCCTGTCATCCTTCTTTTCTTATAATTAATGCAATATATCTTGTGACTTAGATTCAATCAAACATGACTTCTTGTTTTTGTTGTTGTTTTTGTTATGTGCAAATGCGTTGCCTGTGACCCATAGTGACTTTATGCACAGCAGCTCTGAAGTGTACCATGTCCTGAGACAGTCTCACTAATTCCTACACACCAACCCCCATTGCCCCAGTTATTGTATCAATCCATCTTGTCTAGGGTCTTCCTGTCCTGTTCTGTCCTCCAACCCTTCTGAGAACCCTTCTCCAAGGATTGGTCTCTCCTGGATATACGTGCACAAAATATGTGAGACAGAGCTTGAAAATCCTAGCCTCCAAGGAGAAGTTTGGTTTCGCCCTCTCCAAAACAGACTTAATGTGTTTTCTTGATGGTATGTTCAAGACTCTTCTTCAGCACTACAATTCAAAGGCCTCAATTCTTCTGTCATTGTTAGTTATTTTCCAGCTCTCTGATGCATAGCAAGTAATTGAAAAGACTATGACATGGATCAGATACACCTTAGTATCTAGATTGACATCATTGCTTTTCTGTACTTTGGAGAGATCCCTGATAACAGGTTTTCCCAGAGCAATTTGTCTTTTGATTTCCTGACTGGTGGTGTCAAGAGTGTTGATTGTGGAGCCAAGTAAGCTGTAATTGTTAACAACCTCAATGTCTTCTCCATCTATCCTTGTACTACCAATTAGCCTAGTGATGAGAACCTTTTCTTGATGTTGAGTTTAAATATGTATTGAAGACTGCAATCTATGACTGTCTGTAGCAAGCAAGTCAGGTCTTCCTTAGTTAAAAAGCAAGCAAGGTCATATCATCTGTATAATGTGGGTTGTTGATGCGTCTTCTTCCAATCATGATGCCACATTCGTCCTAAAAATATCCCAGCTGCCCAAATTAATTGTTCCACATATAGATTACAAAG
>NW_006399860.1:8704737-8713749 GCF_000299155.1 Elephantulus edwardii | reverse complement strand
ATTCTCTTTGGTATAGTGACTGTATATTCTTTCTATCTTCTTTTGATACTTTTTGGATCATTCTTGCTCATAGCATCTCTCAATAATGCAACTCGACACATGGATTTGTTTTTCATGTTTCCACTTGAGAAAGGCCAGATGAGTTCCTCCCTTTTTATTCTCTGATTTGAGCTCTTCACAGATTCCATTAGAATATTTTGCTTTGTATTCTTGAGCTTTGAAATAGCTTTGAAATATTCTATTCAACTCTTTTACTTCAGCACCCCTTCCCTTTCTTTTGGCTTCTTGACACTCTAATGTAATTTTCATGGTCTTTTCTGACATCTGTTCTGTCTTTTTATTTCTCATGTGTCTTTGTAATGATGTTTTGCTCTCTTCATAAATAATACACTTGATTTCATCCCATTGCAGCTTTTGTCTTTGATCATTGGTGTTCTGTGTTTCAAACCTGTTCTTGAGATGATTTTTAAATTCAAATGGGATAAACTCAAGGTCATATTCTGGTTCTTGTGGGCTTGTTTTAATATTATTTTGTTTCAATTTGAACTTATATATGAATACTTGATGGTTTATTTCATAGTAAGCACCTGGCCTTGTTCTGTTAACTTTATTTTCTAATTTCTAAATCTTATTTTTCTGGCCCAATGGCCATTACGTAGTCGAGGCATTCTTCTACATATTTTGCCATCAGAAAGGCCTCGAGAACCCTCTTTTTTTTGACCCTTCCATTTTTGCAGTAATAATATTGCTTTTTTGGGGGGTATGTGTTTTCCGATTATGGTATGTGTAACTTTTATTCATTATCTACAGTGCTATGCACATTTCTTATCATTTTATTAAAGCTCCATATATGCTTATTATACAAGGCATGTGAAAATAATGAATAAATAAATGAATATAGTAAAACCTGAGTAGATGAATCACTTTTATTACATAAAAAAAAAAGACTTCACTTATTCTAAGCCTGACCTTTGATTCATGGGGTAAAACATATTCCCAGTGATTTTGTTGGTGACATTTTGAGTTTTGGATTATGAAGTTTTATCTTCTATTTCTTATTTTGAACTAGATTTCACTTCACTAAAATCTGTAGCTGACTTTAAGCATACAGGAACTTCACAAAGTGAGATAAAGATTCTTTTAAAAAAGGGATTTATTAAGGTAGAGACTATGGTTACTCAGAAAGATTAATGATGTTCAAGAAATGTATTAATATCCTAAAGTTACATACATAATGTGAACTGTATTTATGAGTAAAATATTCACTAATTTTAAAAATACAAAAAAAGAAATTGTATTTCAATGAAATGACATAAATATTTCTCTATAAATTTAACTACTAAAACAAACCAAGTACAACATAAAAATTTCACCAACATCTCCTTTACGTATTTATTTTTCTCTTTTAGCTTTAACAACAACAAAAAAAATCTCATCAATTAAAATTCTAAACATCCAGAATATAAAAATATAGAACACTAGGAATTTTCTTGTCATCCTTGGGCAGCTGTCATTCTAATCTTGTGTGTATTAGGTCAATTTTAATATTTCTGTTGTTGTTATGTGCCATCAAGTCACCTGTGATTCTTAGTGATAGCTAAGAATCAACAGCTCTGAAGCCAGTCTGTCTCACTGACTCAGACATACCTATCTCCTTATCCCAGTTACTGTGTCAATCCATCTCATCTGGGGTCTTTGTTTCCTGTGCACTCCCTCCACCCTCTCAAGTATGATGTACTCCTCCAAAGATTGGTCCCTCCTGGGCAGGTGCCCAAAATATGTGAAACAGAGCTTCAAAATTCTATTCTGCAAGGAGAAACCTTGTTTTATCTTCTCCAAGACAGTCTTATTTATTTTCTTGGCAGTCATGATATATGTTGAAGACTCTTCTCCGGTACCACAACTCAAAGGCATCAATTCTTCTTTGGTCATCCTTAGTCATTGTCCAGTTCTCTGATTCATAGCATGCACCATAGCAAAGATGGCCTGGATCAAGCAATCCTTAGTCTCTAGAATGACATCAGTCCTTTTCAGTCCTCTAGAGAGGCTCCTGACCACAAATTCTCCCAATGCAATTTGTCTTTTGATTTCCTGATTGCTGATTCCAAGAGTGTTGATTGTGGTGTCAAGTAAGCTGAAGTTTTTAATAACCTCAATCTCTTCTCCATCTATCATGATGCTGCCAAATGGTCCAGTGGTGAGAATTTTTTTTCTCTTCTTGTTAAGGTTGAGTTTCAATCCATATTAAAGACCACAGTCCTTGATTTTCTGTAGCAGGTGCTTCAGGGCCTCCTCAGTTTCAGCAAGCACACTTGTGTAATCTGTACAACATAGGTTGTTCCTCTAATTCTAATGCCACATTCCTCCTCCTAAAGCCATGCACCCCAAATTATCTGTACCACATGCAGATTGAAAAGGTATGGAGACAGGATGCATCTCAAACATACTCCTTTCCTGATCCTGTACCATGAAGTGTTTTCTTGTTCTGTTCTGAGGACTGTTTTCTGGTCCAAATATAGGTTTCATATAAGCACAATCAAGTGTTCTGGGACTCCCATTCTTCTCAAGGGTATCCATAATTTGTTGTAATCCACACAGTCAAATGCCTTTGCATAGTTAATGAAACACTGATAGATACTCCTCTGGTACTCTTTGCGTTCAGGCAAGATTCCTCTGACACACGCAATAATATCTCTAATGTCATGAGCACTTCTAAACACAGCTTGTATTTCTGGTAGTTCTCTGTCAATGTACTGTTCCAGTCAATTTTGGATAATCTTCAGCAAGATTTTGCTTGCATATGATATTAGTGATATTGTTTGGTACTTTACACACTCTGTTGAGTCATCTTTTCTTAGAATGGGTATAAATGTGGATTTTTTTTTTCTAGTTGGCCAGATAGTTGTCCTCCAGATTTCTTGACACAACCTGGTGAGCACATCCAGGGAAGCGTTTGTTTGTTGAAATACGTCAATTGGTATTCCATCAATTCCTGGGGTCTTGGTGTTTTTTGTTTTGCTAATTCCTTCAGAACAACTTGAACTTCCTCTTTTATCACCATTGCCTGTTGATCATATGTTGTTTCTTGAAACAATATCATAACAAACTCTGATAGCTATTTCAAAGATATGTACCCTAAAACTTAGTTGGTTAAGATAATATCCTACTAGCTTACACTTCATTATGTTAATGAAATCAGATAAGCAGTTCATGCTAGGGCTCTTTAAGTCATGGGAAAATTCCATTATAAAATGTATATCTACATAAAGAAAGGTTTATATAATTGTATGAGTTTCGCAAGCACCAGATTTTTAGACTGAGAAGTAGCTTATAAATTGCTTCAGATTTTTATTTCAAAATCTTTAAGTCAGAATAGAAAAGAGTAAATAAGTTCTCTTAAGGACTTTATATTGTGTAAAAGTCAGTAATTTCCCTGGAGTTGGAATCTACTCAAAAATTGCCCTCCACTATGTTTCCAAAGCTGTGAATATCATGGGATAGGATGTCTATCTTTTTCCTATGGAGTCACTGATAGATTTAATATCCGGATGTTTGTAGTGTTTATATACGCAGCACATAGTCCTATAGATCACGCCACTAGAGCACCTCAGAGAAGCCTGAATCCAAGGATGGTGAAAATTCTTTTCACAGAATTTACATGTATGGTCAGGAAGCATCAGTGTTTGGAAAATGACAACGTGCTAGGAAAGGTAAAGAGAGTCATGGAAAGAGAGAATGGGCTCAATCAAGCATGCCATTGTAAGCCATAGCCACTTGACAACTAACAATAACCACAGCATATTGTAGAAGAAGAATATATCTGATAGAAATATATTTTTATTTGAGGTTTATTGTAGGTTTTTACTCTTACACCCTTATGATTTATTTAAAGCCAAATAGTTCAGTCCAATGTAAATCTGTCATAACAGTATGTAGGCTGGTAGTGTTAGAGCAAATAGCTTAGTTTCCAAGCCTAGCATAATTGAGAAATTGAATTAACCATCACAAACTATCCTTGGCCCATTGACACTCATACTCATATTCTTAAACCATACTAATCACCAAATAAACACAAGAATAAAGTCATGCATGATAGCACTGTTCACATACAAAGAAAATGTACTGTTTCCCAAAAGGGAGCACTGTTGGCTTACTGAGCAAGGTATTTCACTGCCAACCCAAACAGTAGCTGTTTGAATCCCTCAGCTGCTTCTCAGGAAGAAGATGAACAATCTCTTTCCGTATAATTTACTGTAACAATCTGCTAGAGGGTCAGTTATGAATCAGTTCCAAGTACATTGAAATGAATTGGTTTGACTATTTTTCCTGGAAAAGAAATGCAAAGTTAATACATCTTTTATTTTCTCAATAACTAGATATGACTATCAAGAAACAGTTATTTGATACAAGCACACACTCATGTTCATAACAAAAAAGAAATATTCATAACAATTACATTTCTCGTGTCTGCAACTTCTAGTGTATTTAAAGCTAGTGTTTATGACTACTTCTTTCATTACCATTTCCATGTTCCCTGTGCCCTCACCTATCATGGCAGCTGTTTGTGGTTCTTTGTGTGGTTAGGTAACCAAACCTTCATTCCTTACAGTCCTCGACCATAGTAATTCTAACTGAAAAAGATTGTTATTATTTTTCCATTGACTTTAATCACAGGACATGTTATTACTAACAGACATGCTAAGAGATCACCTGTATTTCAGACATACCTTTGTTTGTCATCACTTTATAGTAAAAATTTAACTGTTCCTTGTAATCAACATCAATATAGGAACTTTCTACTTAGTATGTTAATTCATAGGTATACAGAAATCAAGTGGTTAGATAACAGTCTTGATTTCCAGTTCAGTGGAATCATTGTGTTTTCTAGTGAGAATATTCCTCCTTTTAGAATTAAGATCCGCATAACAGCAGAGTACAATGTTGTAGGGTTAGATACAAAATATTTCACTATTGAATCAATAACAATTGTGAGTGATTACATTTATTTCAATCTCTTGATGAATATATTCATAAATATTGACTGTGGAAGAAACAGAGCTATGTATTGGACACTAATTTTGAGCAAATTCAACCTCCTGTATACCACTGCCTTGGCCCTGCAAGAAATTTTCATCGAGTTACCATTAAAATTTCATCTTTTAGATGTCATTTAATAATTCATCAAATCAGCTATTTCACGATGACAGGAATTATAGTAAGATCAGCAAATTATGTGAGCATGGACCCAGTGGCACCTCAAGTTGGTCACTTACTAAATTTCTTGATTGTATGTAATACTGAAAGGAATGCCATGGTTTTGCTGTTATGTGCTATTGACTTGACTTCAACTCATAGCCACTCTGTGAACAACGATTCTGAGCCCTTCTTTGTCTTGTGCTTTTCTCACCACCTTTAACACATTTGAACCTATTGATATAATCATTAAGTTAATCTATCTCATTGAGGGTCTTCCTCTCTTATCCTGAGCCTCTTTCTTTCTAAGTGTGATGGTAACTAAGTCTATTAAATGTGGTTCTGACCAAAATGTTTTGTGAAAGGAAAGCAAATCTATATCTAGAGTTTTTATATCTTACTGAATAATAATAATAATAAAACATGCAAGGTTGCATCTGTTAATTGAAACAAGTCAATTGGTATCACATTGATTCGTGGGGCCTTATTTTTTGCCAGTGTCTTCAATGCGCCTTCTACTTACTCTTTCAGTACTATTGGCTCCTGTTCATACGGTACTTCTAAAATGTTTTCATGTCAATCAATTATTTCTGTTGCAGTGATTCTGTGTACTCCCTCCATCTTCTTTTGATGCTTTCTATGTCATTCAGTGTACTATTCATAGAATCTTTCAATACTGAGACATGAGGTTTAAATTTGTTTTTCAGTTCTCTCAGCTTGAGAAATTCAGAGTGAGTTCTTCCCTTTTTATTCTCCAATTCCAGCTATATTACGTTGCTTTATTCTCTTGAGTTGCCTTTTGAAATCTTCTGTTCAGATCTTTTACTTTGACATGTTTTACTTTTGGTTTCTCAATGCTCCAGTGCAACCTTTAAAGTTTTTTCAGACATCCATTTCTATTTTTTTATTTCTTCTTTATTTTTGTAATTACCTTTTACTTTCTTCATGGATGATATCCTTGACATTATTCCACAGTTCATCTGGTCTTTGATATTAGTGTTCAATGCTTTCAACCTATTCCTAAAATGATCTGATAATTCAGAGGAAATTGATTCAAGATCATATCTTGGTTCCTGTGTACTTATTTTAATTTTATTCCTCCTCAATTTGAACTTGCATATGAATAACTGATTATCTGACCCACAGTCAGCCCATTAGCCTAGTTTTGACTGCTGATATTGAGCTCACCAGTCTATTCCAGGAAATTTGGAGGACAGCTGTCTGGTCAATGGATTGGCAAAGGATGTTTGTTATCATTCACACACAAAAAATTGAGCAATTGAATGTAGAAACTATTGAACAATATAGTGAATATCATATACAAGCAAAATACTGCTGAAGAACATTAAAAAGTGGCTAGTACAGTACTTATATAGGGAATTATCACAAGTTAAAGCAGGATTTAGAAGAAAAGGCACAAGGGATATCATTGCTGATGTCAGATGGATCTTGGCTGAAAATAAGGAACACCAGAATAATGTCTATTTATCTTTATTGACTAAGCAAATCTATTTAATTATGTGGATCTAACAAGTTGCGGCTGACATTGAGAAGAATAGGAATCCCAGTGCACTTCATTGTCCTCATATGAAACCTTCATCTGTACTATGAGGCTGTTGTGCAAACAGAGCAGAGGAACTCTGCATACTTTAAAATTGAGAAGGGAGTGTATCAGGATTGTATTTGCTTTCCATACCTATTCAATTGGTATTCGGAGAAAATTTTCTCAGAAGAGGACTCTATGAAGAGGAATATGGCATCAGAATTGGAGGGAGACTCATCAATAACTTGTGTTACATAAATTATACAACTTTGCTGAAAGTTATGCAGAAGATGAAATAATATAGCATTCAACATGGATTGCATCTTAACATCAAGAAGATACACATCCTACCACTAGACCAATAAACAAAATTATGACAGATGGAGAAGAGGTTTACTCTGTTAAGGATTTCATCTTATTTAATTTCATAATCAACACACTTGGTACCAACTGTCATGAAACCAAGAGATGTATTGCATTGGACAAGTTTGCTCTCAGGGACCTCTCCAAAACACTAAGGAATAGTAATGTTAGTTGAAGACTAAGATACACCTGATTTAGACAATGGTCAACCGCTTGCTATGACTCTGAGAGCTGAACAATGACTAAAGATGACAGTTGAATTGATGTTTTTCAGATATGATGTTGGAGAATACTGACTATATACCATAAAATGCCAAAAGAACAAATAGGTGTGTCATGGAAACAGTGCAGCCAGAATAATTCTTGGAAGCAAAGACTGTGAAACTTCATCACAAATATTTTGGGTAGGTTATGAGGAGAAGCTATTCCTTTGAAAGCGACATCATGCTTACAAAGGTGGAGGATTAGCTAAAGAGAGAAAGACTTACAATGAGATGGATTGACTTAGTGACTGCAATTAAGAGCTCAAGTGTGTCAGAAATGAGGATAGCATGATATAGGATAGGGTTCATATCTATTGTTCATATGATCTTTACAAGTTCTACTCAACTTGACAGCACCTAACAACAATAGCAAGCAACATGGCTATCTATTATAAGATCTGAGAAGATAAAAAGTCAGCTATACAAAAGGAATTACACAAAATGTATGGAAATAATAAGTTTTTCATGTTAGAGGTTCACTGAACAATAGAACAATCATTATGAAAAGTACATTTATTGAGAATTTAATTTTGAAAGATGATATTTATAACTTTTAGAATCTTGAAATGGGTTGCTTTTGTGGATATCACCAAGTTGGAGCCAGTTGATGATCCTCTGGCAGGTTTTCAGAGATAGTTAACTGAACAGGAAGAGATTGCCCATCCTGCTTCTATACAGCAATTGGTGAATTCGAACCAGGTGCATTCCAGATTGCAGCACAGCTTCTTACCACTCAGCCCCAGAATAAATTAATAATGTTGTTCATTCAATGTGTTTTGCAAACTGCAAAGACTTGTTCAAATGCTAATAATTGGAAGTGGCACTGGACTCTTGAATAACATGGGTTTGAACAGCAGGACTCCACTTATATTCAGAATTTTTTTTTTGTCCGTCTTTTTAATATTGTTGTGAGTGCAAGTGTTTCAATATTGGCTTTAAAAGAAGTGGTTCTAGTATCTACTTATGTATTGTTGGTGTCATTAATCACTCCAGAAGAGCACCATGTCTCTCTGGTAAGTTGAATATCACAGTGAAAATTGTCTCTTCTGAATCTTCTGTAATTTTCAACATATTTCTGCAATATTGTGTCCAAGAACATGCTGATAATTTGAAATTTGATCATTGTGCTCATAAGTGCAAGAAAAAGCCTGGAAACTCAAAGATGTCTATGGAGTAGTTTTATTATGACTTCTATTCCATGAGTTGAACATGCAGGAAGGGGTAAGATCAACTTGGAGTTTCCACATCTCTCAGAGAAAAACAGGTTTTTATAGCAGTGAAATAAAATCAACCTGTCACTATGTTGCTGACTGAGCCTGTTCTGAAAATTCTACTAAAATTTGCTAACAATGGGTGATCCTAATAGAATTTGAAATATTGTTGGGATGGCTTCAAGCATTATATCAACATACAAGCTAACGCAGTAAGACAAATTGAAAGGTGAATAGAGAAATGCAAACACACTGACTTAAAAAAGGAGAGCAGCACATATCAGGAGATGAAATTGGAATATGTTCATCTCAAATTAATGCTAATTTTTCATGTTGTTGTTGTTAGGTGCCGTTAAGTCGTTTGTGATTCATAGTGAAACTATGTACAATAGCCCTAAACCCTGCTCTATCCTGTGCCAATCACATTGCCTCTGACACA
>NW_006399860.1:8692266-8704254 GCF_000299155.1 Elephantulus edwardii | reverse complement strand
GCCATCCATCCTGATGCTACCAATTGGTCCAGTGGTGAGAATCTTTGTCTTCTTGACATTGAGCCTCAGTCCATACTGAAGGCTGCCGTCCTTGACCCTCTGTAGCAAGTGCATGAGGTCCTCCTCAGTTTCAGCAAGCTGGGTTGTATCATCTGCATAGTGTAGACTGTTAATAGATCTTCCACCAATCCTGATGCCACAATTCTCCTCATAAAGCCCAGCCTCCCAGAAAATCTGCTCTGCGTACAGGTTGAAAAGGTATGGAGACAGGACACATCCCTGGTGTACACCCTTCCCAATTTTGAACCATGCAGGGTTACCTGTTCTGTTCTGACAACTGCCTCTTGGTCCAAGTATAGGTTTCACATTAGCACAATTAAATGTTCTAGCATTCCCATTCTTCTCAGAGTCATATATAAATAAAATACAATGTCTGACTTTTGTATGCAAACCAATGTAAAAATATTTTTTTAAAAAGGATTAACTCCTTGTGTGCATCAAATATGGTTTCCAACAGCATGAAAAGAAATCTTAACAGATTATAGAAAAAAAATTAGGCAATATCATCTCAGACAAGGCTCCTATATTACAAGTTTGCAGAATACTACAGGGCCTCCACAAGAAAAAAGTCTGAAAACACAATTATGAAATGGGCAAAAGATATGGAAAGGAAGGACTTTTTCCCATAAGGAGACATTCATATGGTGAACAGACACATGAAGACATGCTTAAAATTACTGGCAATTAGAGAGACGCAAATCAAAACCACAATGAGATATAATCTCACCCCAGTAGCAGTAGCAAAGTTTACTAGGACAAGAAGCAATAAATGTTGGAGTAGATGTGGAGAGGTTGGAACTCTCATAAACTGTTACTAGGATTATAAAATAGTGGAATCACTCTGGATGGCAATTTGACATTTCTTAAAATATCTGAACATAGAAATACCATATTACCCAGCTATTGCACTGATCAGAATATACCCCAAGGTAAATAGAACTGAGACATAGAGATTTGTACAATAATATCCATAGCAGCATTATTCACAACAGCAAGAAAATGGAAACAGCCCAAATATCTGTCTATAAACAAATGGAATGAAATATTGTGGTACATTCACATGATGGGATTCTATGCAGCAGTCAATATAAATTATTTTTAAAAATACTATATAGCACGAGAGAGGCTTTATGCTGGGCGCAATAATCCAGTCCCATAAGGAAAAATACTATGTAGGACTATTATTGTAAAAATAGAAGGATAACTTGTAAGATGTGTACAAAAGTCCAAAGGAGGAAGGGGAGTGAGTAGAGGGTCTAAAGGTAAGGAGTGGAGAAAATCATGAAATCATGCAGTGTGGTGGGCAGAGAGAGCAAGTGAAGGGATTAGGAAAGATCCTGTGGGGACTTTAAAGAATCGACTTAGTGGGCATAGATCAAAGATGATTAGTTTTATGAAACATAAGGCATGGGAATGATGGTATGGTACACAATATGAATGAAGGAATGTGTGAAAAACAATGTAGATAATGGAAACACAATATATAAGAATTTTATATGCAAACTAATATAGAATAATAATAAAAGAAGAAGTCTCCATTTGTTATTGAGTGTTTTCGGCTGCACAAATTGAGAATCTCACCACCACCAAGAAGAGAATACAGAGTGTGTGTGCTTGGCCCCAAACAGTCCTGTGCCACTCAGACTGAGACTTGTAACAGCCCTTACAACAGTTGCAGCAGTCACAGTAGAGAACTAGAGATGCAACGTGTGACAGAGCTGACCTTGGAAATGCTACTCCTTGCAATGAGAGCTTGGAGCCTTTACCCAAGGTTGTTTGAGGACTGGGTGGGGAGACACCATAATTGACAGGACTAAGCCAAAGGTGGATGCTTTTAATTCATGGCCCTCAAGCCTGGTTTTAATTGTTTTGGGTCAAACATTCTTCTAAGTGGTATAGCACTGGTTTGTCCATTTGCTGTACAGTGGTAAAACATGGTTGCTGTGATGCTAAGCACTGTGACACTGATGTGCCAAATGAGAGAATGGTGACCCATGGTGGACAGTGTTTGGTGAAGCTTCCTGACTAAAACAAGCTTGGAAGCAGGAGTGGCATCCAATTCCAAAATAGCTTGCCTCTGGAAACTCTCTTAACTTGGAGAAACGATGAAAATTATACAAGTATTCAGGTCTTTCGTTCATAGAGTTGCTGAGTCATCTACGATTCAATGGCATTTAGCAGCAACAACAAGAGGTTTATAATGCTGGCCTAAAGCCACAGAACTGAAGGCTGGTGTGCCTGTAAGCACATTTCAGAAGTTGTCCTAAGTGACTATATCCTGCTCCAAATAGAAATATATTCTTTGACTTCCCTAGTAAACACCATAATCATGCATGGGGAGGGGGAGGCAGGGAGAAGAGAAGATGAAGGGAATACGAGAAGTCATTGTATCAAAAATAATAATCCATCAGTGAAATATTTTAGAAAGAACAATATGACCAAGAGTAATCAGTTTAAGCTTCACTGAAGGAATTGAAGGGAAAAATATGGCTCTCAGAATCAATGGGCTATCAATTGACTTGTTTTAAATGACAGATGCAGTCCTGGATGTGCTAACCAGACTATGTGGGGAAATTTGGAGGATTAACTGACCACGGGAGATCCATATTTGTCCCCATTCCCAAAACAGGTAGTTCAACAGGATGTGGAAATTATTGAACAATATCATTATTATCATATGTAAACAAAATACTGCTTAAAATAATCTAAAACCATGCAGAAATGTATCTTGACATGGAAATGCTGTTCTTAGAAAGACTGTAGAAATGGAAGAAACATTGCAAATGTCTGGTTGACTCTGGATAAAAGTAAAGAATACCAGAGTAACTACTATACTAAGACATATGACTATTTGAATCATAACAAACTATGGCTAACATTAAAAACAATCAGAACCTAAGAACATTTAATTGTACGTTTTCAAAATCTGTACCTAGAGGCTACTGTGTGAACCATGCAAGGGAATACATGGTTCAAAACTTAAACAAATCAAGGTTGTATCCTTTCTTCGTATCTATCTAATCTGTATGTTTAGCACATTATTCAAGAAGCTATTATTCTATGGAGAAGAATGTGGCATCCGGATGAGAGGAAGACTCATCAATAAATTTTACTATGTGGATGGCACAACCTTGCTTGCTGAAAGTTAGGACTCGAAACACTTGCTGCAGTAGGTTAAACACTGCAGCCTTTAATACAGATTGCGTTTCAAAGTCAAGAAAACAAAAATCCTCACCCCTGGACTGATAAGCAACATCAGGGTAGTTGGATAGAAGGGTGACACTCTCCACAACTTTGTCTTACTTGGATCCACAATCAATGCACTTGGTTCCAGCAGTCAGGAGATCAAAACAAGTAATGTACTGGGAAAGTCCACAGCCAGGGAACTCTCCAAACTATTATGGAGCAATGAGGTCAGTTTGAGGACTATGGCATGACTGATTCGGGCTATGTTCTTTTTAGTCATCTACTATGCTTCTGAGAGCTGGACAATGAATTAAGATGACAGAAGAAGAATTGATGCTGTGGTAATGGAGTAGAGTGCTGAATATCTCATGGACTGACAAAAGAGGTGCAATCAGAGTACTCCTAGAGAACAAGTAAAATATTTCTCCTCAAGAAAAAGATGTGGATGCTCTCCTCCCTTGCAATTTACTGCCTTTGAAAACTCACTAGAGGGTCACCTGTGAGTAGCTGCTGTTGTGTTGTTGAATGCCATCGAGTTGTAGGCGACTTATAGCAACTTTACGAATGAGAGACCTGAACACTTGTATAGCTTTCTTCATTATTCCAAGTTCATAGGATTTCCGGAGGCAAGCGATTTCAAAATTGGATGCCACTCCTGATTCCAAGCTTGTTTTAATCAAGGAGTTCCACTAAACACTGTCCGTCATGGGGGGGCCAATATCACATCTGACACATCAGGGTCACTGGGTTCACTATCACAGACACCACAAGTTACCTCTACACAGCAAATCAACAGACCAGTGTTATACCACCTAGAAGAATGTTTGACCAAAAACAATTAAAACCAGGCTCTAGAGCCTGCAGCCCAAGAGCCCTACAGCATTTAAAATTTCCGGCATGCCCACGTGTTGGTGGAATGTTAGCCAGAGACCCTCAGTTCACCTGGCAAGTCCCAACTGCTGACACCTACTTGGAACAAAAAGAAAGGCATAAGAGAACCGAGCATTCCCTACCTGTTCCTCCTCAAGATGTGAGAGGCAACATGGTACATAGAAACAACTATGTACAACTTCAAACAACTTCAAAATATGAAGGTTAAAATGGCCAAAATTCATTGTAAGACAAGTGCTATGATACACATAATCACACTACAATACAACAACATTTTTACACAATTTTTCATTTACACTTATGGATGGATGCACAAAGAAGAAAGAACCCTTGACTCAATGAACTGACACAGTGACACAGCAATAATGAGCTTGAGCATGTTTGAGATGGTATGGATGGCCTAGGACAGAGTATGATTCAGATATGTTGTTTATATGGTGGCCAAAAGTCTTAGTTGACTCAAAGGTGTATAAAACCCACCACATATGTATGTGTCCTTTAACTACACTGTACTAAGTTACAATCACTAAACCGTCATTGAGGGAACTCTGGTAGAGTAGTCCAGAGGAAATTACACTGTTAATTCAAAGGCAACATATTTCTGGCTCTTGGGATTCTCCAGCAGCACCAAGGGAGGAAATGGGCAAGCTTCTCTCATTACAGCTTCTAGAAAACTCCCTGGAGGGTCATCTACTAATAGTCCCAATTCAAAGCAACCAGTTAAATTATAAGTGAGTTAGAATTTTGGTGTTATGATAAGGGTATGTGCAATCTCTAAACATCTCTTAGCAGGTCTTGGTTGAATGCTAAATGCTAGGCTAGAATTAGAATCTTAAGATGTCAATAAATTGAGGACTAAATTTTATTAATGTGCATAAGAAAATAAAAATTTTTAGAGCTTATTTTTAATTTTAAAAGTTACAGTATACCATGCAAGTGATTGAATAGAAAATACACCTTGAATAGTTGTGCTAGGAGAGTTGTTGTTGTGTGCCATGGAGTAGGAGTAAACTTCAGTGAATTTTCAGAGGTAGTCAACACCAAAGGAGGTGACTGCCCACTCTTCTCACACAGAGCAGCATGTGCATTAGCACTGAGTGAATTTGAGTTTTTAGCACAGCCTCTTATCAATTGAGCATATGTATTCATTAGATTTAGGGACAGATGCAAGACTGCGCAGACGTGTGCTGCTGAAATCTTTGCAGTATTTTATATGCCTTGTATTGCATTGCAAGGGGAACAAATTCATTTTTGAGAGACTGTGGAATTAGAGGGAAAATGCCAAACACCACAGTATGGGAACTGCCCACATGTGGGCTGCCATATTGAAACAACAAATTTTTATTCTTTCGAAATAAGAGCAAAGTTTACGAGATAGTTTTGATGATGAAAGAAGTTCTGTATAGGGTTTTTTTATGAAGGTAATTAAGACCACTGTAATAATTTTAGTAATCTTTTAAAAACCCAACAACTCCTCCAGCACTGTTGGGGAAAGATTACAAGTCACATGACACTAAAATTACCCTATAAACCCGGTTCAGATGGTGATCTTGAGTTTCTGTTCATTCAATTTGTAACAGCCATTAATGAGCTCTGTTGAAAATAAAGATTCTACCACATGTTAAAAAAACAACATTATGTTACAGAACTCATAATATACTTTTATATTACAATTTGTGTATTTCATTTCATTCTCTATTTCATTTTTAGAAATATATTCACTTCTCACTCATTGCTGTTGATTCATACCTGAGCTTCAAATGGGTTTTCAGGAGGCTGTAAATGGCACAGGAGGAAATTGTCCCCTTTTTGTCTATTAGAGCCATTGGTGGATTAAAATTGCCAGACAGGCATAGTCTTTGGGCTAGCAGCGCAACTTCCTGTCCAATAAACAATATCAGTGTGCTTCCTCCATAACAGGATAGTGATTAAGTGTTCTAAATGGTGTTGATTCCTTCAACCCACATATGCTTTGTCTTTTCTTAGAGACATAGTTGCATAGTTTTTATTTTATCTCCTCCTACAAGGTTCTCCAGATGTCTCACATCTCAGCATGTCTTAGATACCTCTCTTAACATCCGTTAGTGATGAGCAGGTACAGTTCGACTTGTCCTTGAAACCTCACTAGTTGGCACAAACCTCAGAATACAGTATTTTATGAATGAATGAAAGTAAAAATTACGTTTATTGTCCTCATATTAAGACAGCTCCCTGTTATATTAGTTTATATGAAAGTTATTACTCTTCCATTAAGATTCAGCATTAATATGTTTTACTTAAGAAACTAGTTATCTTTTTTTTAAAAAAATAATACCTAAAGTTATTCTTAGAGTAACATAGTAGTTCATATTTATTCTTATGTGTATTTTCCCCCCAGAATTTCATCTGAGGATAACGTTTACTGGTAAATAGAAGTCGGAAAGCATCATATTTTAAAAATACGTTCCTTTTTCAGTAATCACTGAATTGAGACAACTTTTCTCTCTGTGTTTGTTTTTAATTAGCCTGGCTGTTACACTGTTGACAATTTCCTGCCTCTCTGAAATGGTTTAGTGTGTTCATTTGGATTTCATCTCAGAAATTAAACTATCCTGAAATTACTTAAGGGATTAATTAGCTAGATTTTTTCCCAATTATAAAAATTGCAGTTGATTTTTAAAGTAGGAATGTTCCTAGCTATCTGAGGCCACACTTCAGAATAGTTGAGAATTTGGATTTGCCCAAAGGATTGTCAGTTTGAATATGTATGCATCTTCTTGATAACTTCCGTGTTTATGAGCAACAAGACAAAAGCTGAGGATGGGGATATTATGGCCTTGCCAGCCTTCTGTTTGAATTAATTATCTATCCAGTGTAAACATTTATTGAAATAGTTTTTCCTTGGCATTTTAAATTCATTTAAAGACATATAATTAAGAAAGTATATATTAGATTTACCTTGTTAAGAAATAGGAAGAAATCCTTGAAAAGGAAAAAGTAAGTCTTTTTATTCTCTGAACAATGAATTTTCCAGAACAATAGTATTAATTTTGATAAATTGTACTTTAGCTTCATTTCCTTTTTATGGACAACTATTGGTGACATATGTCAGAACTCTCTGCCTAATTAAACCAAAGTCAAAAAGTATTCCTCCTGTGCATTGCACCAGAAGTTTCATAAATTATGTTTTATATATAGATCTATTACATAAGTAGCTAAATTAATAAAAAATGTAAGATATGGGTTGAAAAAGTCATTTATCATAAATTGAGGAAATTAAAAGACACTTTTTATTCCATTGGTTTGCTTTTATGTCTTTGTAAAAATTAGTTGATTCTATTTTGTATGGATTCATTTCTGTGCCCTATGTTGTTTCAGTGATATCAACTTGCATATTTTGACAATATCAAATTGTTTTGACAACTAGTTTTGAAGCAAATCGTCAAATCAAGTAGACTGAGATGTTCTATGTTAAAAATATTTTTGTACTGTAATTTCTTTACATATACCTATATATCCATATATCTGTATATCTATAGATCTATATCTATATCTATGTCTATATCTATATCATCTCTATCTCTATCTCTATCTCTATCATCTCTATATCTATCTATCTATCTATCTATCTATCTATCTATCCACACATTGTACAATCAACTTGTCAGAAAAGCACTCTGCTATGTTTAGATTACGAAATAGTTCTACAAATTTACTTAGGTGTATTTGACAGACTTTGTTCTCCCGCATGGCTCTCTGGAATCCTCTGTTCAACTCCTTGATAGCTTGATTTCTTCCCTTTACTTTGGCTTCTCAATGCTCCAGAGCAATATTTAGAGTTTCTTCTGATATCCATCTTGGTCTTTCCTTCCTCTTCTGTATTGTTTTTCAATATTATTATTATTATTATTATATTATTGTTATTATTATTAATTTTAATGAAAATGTACTGAGACTTTGAATTTCCATTCGTTCATTGTTGTACTTTTTTCCCTGCCCACACCTCCCCACCCCCAACCCAGTTCGCTCTTCTCTTTGAAAAGTAAAATAAAAATTCTTTCATTGTTATACAATTCCTCCTCCCAAGTCCACTCCACTATGCAACCTTCGTTTTGCACTGTTCTTCCTGGATGATACTCCCACAGCTTATCTGGTCTTTGCTCGTTAATGTCCAAGGCCTCAAAACTGTTCCTGGGATTGTTTTGAATTTCAGGTGGGAAAGACTCAAGGTCAAATTTTGGTTCCTGTGGACTTGATTTAATTTTCCTCAGCTTCAGCTTGATCTTGCATCTGAGTAGTTGGTGTTCTGCACACCAACAGCAACTTCCACAATCAGCACCTGGTCTAGTTTTCACAGCTAATATTGAGTTTCTCTAGCAATTCTTTCCACAGATGTAATCAATCTGATTCCTATGCATACCATCAGGTGAAATCCATGTGTATAGCCTGTGTTTGTGTTTCTTATAAAATGTATTTGCCATACATAAGTCATTGATTGTGAAAAATTTTATCTTTCTACATCTGGCTTCATTTCTGTCACCAAGTCCATGTTTTCCAATTGCTGATTCTTTTTCTCTATTCCCAACATTTTCATTCCAGTCACCCATTATTATTAATGCACCTTGAGTGAATGTTCGATCAATCTCTGATTGTAAAAGTTGGTAAAAATCTTCTATCTCCTCTTCCTTGGCTCTGGTTGTTGGTGCATATATTTGAATGGTATTGGTACTCACTGGACTACCTTGTATGTGTATGGATATTATCCTGCCACTCAAAACATTGTACTTCAAGATGGATCTAGAAATGACTTTTTAACTATGAAAGCTACCCCATTTTTCCTCATCTTTTCATCTCCAGCATCATAGATAATACAATCGTCCAACTCAAATTGTCCCATGCCAGTCCATCTCATTTTCCCAATACCTAGTATGTCAATATTTATGCATCCCATTTCTTCTTAACAATATCCAATTTTCCTACATTCATGGTTCTTACATTCCATGTAGGGTCAAGGACTGCAGCCTTCAATGTGGATTGAAGCTCAACATCAAGAAAACAAAGATTCTCACTACTGGCCCGACTGGCAGCATCATGATAGAGATGAAGAGATTGAGATTGTTGACAGCTTCAGTTTGCTTGGCTCTACAATCAGCACTTTTGGTACCAGCAACTAGGAAATTAAAAGATGAATTGCATTGGGAAATTCTGCTGTCAGAGACCTCTCCAAAGCACTGAGGAACAATGATGTCAGTCTGAAGACTAATGTGCACCTGATACAGGACATGGTCTTTGTAAATACTTGCTATGTATCAGAGAGACAGACAATGACTAGGGATGATAGAAGGAGAGTTGATGCCTTTGAACTGGTGGTGCTGGAAAAGAGTATTGAATATACCATGGGCTGCTAGGAGAACAAACAAATTCATCCTGGAGAGGGTGAAGCCAGGCTGCCCCTTGGAGGTAAAGATTCTGAAGTTTTGTCTGACATATTTTGGGCATGTTCCAAGGTGGGATCAGTCCTTAGAGAGGGACAGCATGTTTGTTGGGAGGGTGGAGGGGCAGTGTAGCAGAGGAAGACCCTCGATTAGATGGATTGATTCAGTCACTGGCGTAATTGGAATAAATGTGTCAGAGACAATAAGATTGGCAAGGGATAGAGAAGGTATTAGGGCGGTTGTACATAGAGTCACTATGAGTTGCAGGCAACTCGACAGCACATAACAACAACAATACTTCCAATATATGAATATATAATCTATTTCTTTTATAATTTTTTCCCTATCTTTTGTAATTCAGAGCCAGCATGTCATTTCTGAGAACATAAAAAACCCCCACTATTTCTTTAATTTTAATTTCTGAGTGGTCTCTGGTAGTATAGGGAAATATGATTCTTTTTTGTATTTTGTAAGCCTAGTCTCTTAGGTAAGGACTTTAAGAGTTTTATATAGATTTTTTTCTTTCTCTATAGATAATTACATAATCCAAATATTGTGATTATTACTGTTAAGTGCTGTTGAGATATTTACAACTCATAGGGACTCTACATAGGCTCTTCTTTTACAAAATATATGCCTTTTATTTCTTGTAAATGCCTTTGTTGTTCTTAGCTGGAGCTTCCAGTGTGATGTTTTAAATGACAGATGAGAAGATATATCTTTATATTAGTCATGAAATTCATGAGGCAACTGAAAATACTACATCGATTATATTAGCTGCCAATTTATAATAGACTTCTTGTTGTTGTTATCTGCCATTGAGTCGCTTGCAACTCATAGAGACCCTACGCACAAGTAATGCCGTTCTATTCTGTGCCAACCTCGCCGTCTTAAACACACTCATTCCCACCACTCCAATCACAGAATTGACCCATCTCATCGAAGGTCTTCCTCTCCTACACCACCCCTCCACTCTCCCAAACATGATGTCCCTCTCCAAGGACCAGTCCCTCCTTGCAACATGCCCAAGGTATGTCAGACAAAGCTTCAGAATCCTTGACTCCAAGGAGCATTCTGGCTTCACCCTCTCCAGGACAAACCTGTTGGTTCTCCTAGCAGTCCATGGTATATTCAACACTCTTCTCCAGCACCACAGCTCAAACGCATTTTCTTTCTGTCATCCCTATTGACTGTTCAACTCTCTGATGCATAGCATGTAATTGCGAAGACCAGAGCCTGGATCAGGCACACCTTAGACTGCAGCAATTCGTCTACTGATTTCCTGGCCTGCTATTACCAAGAGTGCTGACTGTGCAACCAAGTAAACTGAAACTGTTAACTAACTCAACCTCTTCACCATCCATACTGAGGCTCTCAATTGTCCCAGTGGTTAGAATCTTTGTTTTCTTGATGTTGAGCTTCAATCCATATTGAAGGCTGCAGTCCTTGACCTTCTGCAGACTTACATTTAATACCATTTACCATTCTCTCTTTTTATAAAATTTCTCTTCTACTCAAAGCATAAAAATATGATTTACCGTAAACAGAAAATTATTTTAGCAAATTATTTTACTGTGCCAATTGAAAGAAAATTCTGTCTTTATGGTTTAGTTTGTTAATTTAGAGACTTACAATACTTGATTTTCCAATGTTGAATGTTGCTTTGTTATCGCAAGCTGCCCTTTGACATTTTAGGTCCAGATCTTTAATTTCTTGATTTCTTCCTTTAGCTTTGGTTTCTTCCACTCTTATATTCAGAGTCTCATCTGACATCCATCTTGGTCTTTTCTTCCTCTTCAGCCTTTGTATTAATCTTTTACATTCTTCATGGACAATATCCTCCAACAGCTCATTGGATCTATGCTCAAGGCCTCAAATCTGTTCCTGAGATAGTTTTGAAATTCGAGTGGGATAGACTTAAGGTCATATTTTGGTACCTGTGGATTTGATTTAATTTTCTTCAACTTCAGCTTGAACTTGCACATGAGTAGTTGGTAGGCCGGAGGCAGTTATCAGAACAGAGCAAGGAGACACTGCATGGTTCAAAATTGGGAAAGGCATCCACCACCAGGGATGTATTCTGTCTCCATACCTTTTCAATCTGTATGCAGAACAGATCATACAGGACACCAGGCTGTACAAGGAGGAATGTGGCATCAGGATGGGTGGAAGATTTATCAACTACTTTTGTTATGCAGATGACCCTGCTTGCTGACACGGAGGAGGACCTGAAGCGCTTGCTGCAGAAGGTCAAAGACAGTAGCATTCAATACGAATTGTAGCTCAATATCGAGAACACAAAGATTCTTACCACTGGGCCAATTGGTAGCATTAGTAGGGATTGTGAAGAGAGTGAGACAGTTAATAGTTTTAGTTTACGTGGCTCCATAGTCAACACTCTTGGCACCAGCAGCCAGGAAATCAAGACATGAATTGC
>NW_006399860.1:8684411-8691531 GCF_000299155.1 Elephantulus edwardii | reverse complement strand
CTCACTGGAGGATCTCTGTGTGTAAGAATTGGAATTTAATAACGGATAATATAATTCATGGAAAGAGAGCTCTGGTAACCTAGTCTGTAGAGAGTCAGGCAACAAAGCCAAAGACCATACCTCTCTTTCAGTTCAAATTTACCAGTGGCTTCAGGAGGGAAAGAATTGCAGCTTCAGCTATTTAAGGCAGGGTAAACTATGAGCTTGGGGTTTGAGTTTATAACTAAACAGAAACAGACACATTTTTCAAAGTGAAATTGTCATGTGGTTTTCAGTGTTTCATTTTTTAGTAATAAAGAACCAGATATTTTTTCAAAGTATCTAATGACTAATTTTTTTTCTTATTAAACACTTGTACCATTATCTACACCACTCATGAACTCTAATATTATGCTAGCTGTTTTCATGTACAATAAGAAATACAAATATGTTAATTCAGAAAACATTAAAGTAGCTAATGTTTCAAATATGATTGCCATGCATTTTTCTTTTCTTGAAAATAAACAAAACCTAGAACTACTCTTTGATGGATTGTATGGATTGTATAGGAACCCATAATCAATCTGATTCCTCAGTAGGTCATCAAGTGAGGTCCATGTGTATAGTTGCCATTGGTATTTCTTATAAAAGGTATTTGCAGTGAAGAAAACAATGATTATACAGAATTCTATCATTCTACTTCCAGTCTCATTTCTGTCACCAAGTCCATGCTTCCAGACTTTTGCACTGAAGTCACCCATCTTGGTTGTATATTCGGTTGATTTCTGACTACAACAGTTGGTAGAAGTCATGTATTTCTTCCTCTTTGGCTCTGATTGTATAAATTTGAATTATAGTGGTGTTAACAGGTCTTTCTTATAAGCATATGGATATATTCTGTCTTTAACAACATTACATTTCAAGATGGATCTAGAAATGGCTTTTTTAACTATGAATATAACCCCATTTTTTTCACTTTTTCATTTTCAGCATAGTAGATCATATGATTCTCTAATTCAAAATATCCCATGAGAATCTATTTTATTTCAACAATGTTAATGCATTCTATGTCTTCTTTAAAAATCTCCAATTTTCCTAAATTCGTACTTCTCACATTTCACATTCTACTCATTAGGGTCTGTCTGCAACTATTCCTCTTCCTTTTTATTCCCAACAGAAAGGCTCATCCTCCAGCGCCAGATTTGCTAGTCTAACCTAAATGTGTTCATTTATGCACAGAGTTTTTGAAGGCCTGTTACTTTGAACAATAGAGTATTAGAGTATCTGTGTTTCAATAACTATGTAAAGGCATTTGACTACGTGGATCACAATGAACTGTGGTTAACTCTGAGAAATATGGAAATCCTAGAACATTTGGTTGTGCTTACGTGAAATCTATAATTGGACCAGAAGGCAATCATCAGAACTGAGCAAGGAAACACTTCATAGTTCAAAATCAGGAAAAGTGTATGCCAAGGATGCATCCTATTTCCATACTTTTTCAATCTATAGGTGAAACAGATCATCCAGGAGGCTGGGTTCTGAAGAGGAATGTAGTATCAGAATTGGAGAAAGACTCATCAACAAGTTGTATTATGCAAATGGCAGAACCTTGTTTGCTCAAACTGATGATTACCTGAGAAATTTGCTGCAGAACACCAAGGAATTCAGCTTTCTAACGGATTAAAGCTCAACATAGACTGCTAAGCGAACAAAGAGATTCACCCTGGAGAGAGTGAAGCCAGGCTTCTCCTTGTGACATACTTTGAGCATGTTGCAAGGAAGGACCAGTCCTTGGGGAGGAATGTCATGCTTCAAAGGATGGAGGGATAGAGCAAGAGAGGAAAAACCTGGATGAGATGGATTTACTCAGTGACTAAGGTAACAGGTATAGGTGTGTCAAAGACAATGAAGTTGGCTTAAAACAAACTTCAGGGCTGTTGTAATAGAGTCTCTATGAGTCACAAGTGACTCAACTATACATAGCAACAATTAGGAACCCAGTCTTCTACACTGTGGTTCTACTACATTCTGCATTTGATTTCAAGATCACACATCTTTCAAAATCAAAGTAGCTGAATGGAAAAGTATGGTTATCATTATTAGAGGAATATCTTTATGGATTAGTTCTGGAAATGGTGACATTCACTCTTTCAGGTATGGAAAACACTCAGTTGCTTAACCACACCTCACTGTAGATGAGGTCAATTTGCCTACTAGTAGTTATAGGCCCAGAAAGAAAAAAAACCGGATTGATTATTGTGAGTTCCTTCCATAGCTGCTGATACTTAATTTTTTAGTACTGAAAAATTATATTAAAACTAATCAAACTTTTAACCGTATAATTTAAGCCCATAAATAAATACATTAGCATCATAAAACTAATATAAAGTAATAATAGTTTCTTTCTTAAAATTTTATATAATATTTAAAACTATTTTAACAGTTTTATACTTTGTTCTCTATTAAAATTATGAATTTTCTTCTTCATATTACTGTAATTTTAATTAATAGAATATGGTTTAACTTTTTTTTCTCATTCATACAGACACATTTGCCATATGCTTGCATATGCCATAGATTTATACAGGAACCTTTATAAAATAGTCATGTGAATGTTATTATTTTTACTCAGCATTAGAAAATTGGGAACAAATTTTTTAAAGTTTCTATATTTTATCATAAATATAACATAATTCAGATATATTGTTGTTGCTATGTACCATTGAGTTGGAACTGACTCATAGTTCACTCTCCAATGGGTTTTCAGAATCAGTTAATAGCACGAGAGGAGATTGCCCATCTTTCTCCCATGGACCAGCTGGTAGATTAGAACCATGTGTCATAGGAACTGTAATGCAGCTTCTTGCCACTAGAGTGTTGGTGCTCCCTCAGATATATTGTTGCTGTTATTGTTGTTGATGACCTTCAAGTCGAGCACAACTCAAAGCGACCCTGTGGACAAAAGGCCTGAAGCCCCTTTACAACCACCGACATTTATCAAAGTTCATAGAGTTTCCAGAGGTACGTTGTTTAGGAAGTGGATGCCACTCCTACTTCCAACAGATATATTAGTATAAATTAATATTAAGTATATTTTAAATTTACTAAACTTATTCATATCTGCTCAAGTATAATTTGACAGTTTTGACAGTTTTATTCTTGAGTGTAAATTCAGTTCTTTAAGGTATTTAAAATGCTTACTAAGTTTGTATAAAAATATTTTCATCACTTCATTGCATTCTTATGTGGAGAAAACAGTAAAGGGAAGACGAAAGGTAACATTAAGTGAAAAAATAGCTTTTTGGCAATATTTCTGTAAAATGGGGTTTAGAATACTTGATTTCAAAACAGAACTTGCAGCTATTTCTGTAATATAAATTCAAGTATGGAAAGTTATGCTTACCAGAAAGAAAACAGGAGCTTAGCTAATATATAGTTATACACCCTGAAATGAAATATTTTTCGCTTTAAAGATTAGCCTAAACATTATTGTATATAGTTATCTTAGGGAAGAAAATAGTAATACTACATTATTTTCAAATTACAAATCATTTCAAATGCAATTTTAATGTGCTTTAATAAAACTTAAACAATATTTCAAATACAACACTGCTGCAGTGAAATCTTGTGCTAACAAGCATTCTATTTATGCTTTTTATAATAAAATAATATTTACACTTAGATTTTATTACACTGGTGTTTTCTTTACATTTGTACTTAGAACATTAATAAAGCGAGGCTAAATCAAGTTTAGCTTAATTTCTTGTCTTAGAAACTTTGCTTTTAAGCATATTTGCATAATTTCTAGCAAAGAGTAATCACAGTGATTCTGCTATCTATAACCTTCCCAAATCATGTCATTCATGATTGCAGAAAATAGAAATTAACCTTTCTAGGAGCTTGATAACATAATATTGTTTGTTGTCATGGAAGAGATCGCAGGTGTGGTGGTGGGCAGCAGTCATTTGTCAACCTAAGAAAACCATAATAGTGACATAGAGAAGAAAATTATGCTAATATAAAAGTAATGCATCTCAGTAGTAGTATCAGAGCTCTGCAATATCAGAATGATAATGAGAACTAAAGCACTTCTGATTTTCCAAATATTTTTTTCCTACTGTAAAGCAGTTCTTTTATTTTGGGAAACTTTCTAAGTGAAGAATTAGGTACACAGAAGCCATTTAGTACTTGTTATTTTGTTATTGAGATTTTAATGAACGTTTATAGAGACTTTGAATTTCCATTCATTCGTTGTTGTACAATTTGCTGCTTGCCCACCCCTCCTCCTGTTCCCTTCTCTCTTTGAAAAGAAAAAAAAATTCTTTCATTGTTATACAACACCTCCCCCAGTCCACTTTACTATGCAGCTGTTATTCTGGACTCTTGTCATAAAAAGAATACCCAATCATATATCCCTTTTAAACAGTTCTCTCCCTCATCTATTTCAATGTCATGTACATTATTTATCCCCTCTTTTCTTAGGTTTCCCCCAACCCCGATGTCAGTCCCATCTTACAACAATGGCATTATGCAGTATTTGTCCTTTTGTGCAATTAGTACATCTCAAATGACAAGAAAGTAACCTAAAGTTTAGATATAAGTAGCTAATACTGTATTCTCTTTTAGGATAAAGTTACTGAAATTCCTAAATTTTAGAGTTTACAAAGTGTATTCTATTCAGATGCTTGAAAGGGGGGAGTGACAGTGAAGAAGAGGTAGACCATGGATAAGAAGGATGGACATGATAAATGAGGCAATGGAATTAAGTGTGTCAGAAAGTCAGTGAGACTGGCTAAAGATAGCGCAGAGCTATTGTACATAGGATTACTGTGAGTGTAGGCTACTTGACAGCACATAGAAATAATAATAACATATATGCAGCAATAAGCCATCTAAAATAAGACATACTTGTATAGAATCTTCCTCTTCTGCACTGTCACTCCACCCTTTCAAGCATGATTTTCTTCTCCAAGGACTGGCCTCTCCTGGCCATGTAACCAAATTATGTGAGGCTGAATTTCAAAATCCTTGCCTCCAATCAGCAGCCTGGCTTCACCTCTCCAAGACAGATTTACTTATTCGTTTGATGGTTCATAGTATGTTCAACATTCTTCTCTGGCACCACAACTCAAAAGTATCAATTCTTCTATCATCTTTCGTCATTGTCCAGCTCTCTGATGCATAGCAAGTAATTGCAATGACTATGGCCTGGATCAGGAGTACCTTAGTCTATAGACTGACATCATTGCTCTTTCACACTTTGGAGAGGTGGCTGACAGCAGACTTCCCCTATGCAATTCATCTTTTGATTTCCTGATTGTTGGTGTCAAGAGTGTTAATTGTGGAGCCAAGCAAGCTGAAATTGTTAACAACCTCAATCTCTTTTCCATCATATTGACTTATTCATTCTTTAGTAGTAGAGAAAACTTGGTCAAATGATATTTCTATTTCCACCATTTTGAGAAAGACCCCTGCTCCCTTACATAGTGGTTGCACCATTTTACACACACTCCAGCAATGAATATGCGTTCGAATCTGTTCACATCCTCACCAGAATTTGTTGTTTGCTGTTCTGTTGAACTTTGCTATTATTTCTAGTTATTATTGTTAGGTGCCATTAAGTCGACCACAACTCATAGCGACCCTATGAACAGCTGAGCTAAATTCTGCCCTATCTTGTTCTATATTCATCACACTAAAACTCATTTATGTAGTCAGTGTGTCAATCCATCTTTTGGGGGGTCTTCCTCCACTAATCTTCCATATTTCCAAGCATAATGTCTTTTTCCAAGCAGTAGCCTCACTAACTTCATGTTCACTATAAAAGACCAAATTCCCCATCATTGTCTCCAAGTAGTACTATGGCTGTACTTTCTCCAAAATATATGTTTATTCTTTTTGCAGGCCATGAGATATTTATTCCTCTTTTCCAGTACCACAACTCAAAAGCATCAATTCTTCTTCTGCCATCCTTACTCATTGTCTAGCTTTCTGATGTGTAACTGGTGATTGAAAAGAACATGACCTGAATCAGGTACACCTTATTCTTCAAACTGAGATCATTGCCCTTCAATATTTTAGAGAGTTCCTTGATAGCAAACTTACCCTGATTTCCTGACTGCTGCTACCAAGGATTTTGATTGTTGATCCAGGCAAGATGAATCATTGACAACTTTAATCTTTTTTCTATCTATCATAAAGATGAGTCATGGTTCTGTGGTGAGAACCTTTGTTTTCTTGGTATTGAGATGTAACCCATACCTAGGATTACAGTCCTTGATCTTCTGAAGCAAGCTTTTAATTTCCTCACTTTTAGCATTCAAAGTTGTGTCATCTGCCTAATGTAAATTGTTGATTAGTCTTCCTCTAGTCTTGATGCCATATTCTTCCTCGTAGAGTTTGGCTTCACAAATTATTTGCTCAGCATACAGATGGAACAGGCATGGAGAAGGTATACAACCCTGACATACATTCTTCCCGAATTTAAAACATGTAGTGGTCCCTTGCTGTGTGGATAACATTTTCTTTTCTTTCTTTTTTTTTAAATAATTTTTTTCTATCATGCAATTCTCAGGTTATTTCTAACAAGAAGTCCATATTTTCCAGCCCTAATTCTTGTCAATCTTTGCCCTGGAATCAACAGTAGCATGTATTTTTATTGCATGTTTGATCAATGTAAGAATGTGGGAGTTGATAGAAATTTTTAATTTCTTCACATTTGATTGTAATAGTGCATTCATAGGCATATGGATTTTATCCTATTACAGACCGGGTTATAATTTAGAACAGATCTTGATTTTTTAAAAATTCTTTTTTTTTTATAATTTTAATGAACATTTACAGAGAATTTGGATTTCCATTCATTCATTGCTGCAGTACTGTACCCGCCCAGCCCTACCCCGGCCCCAGTTCGCTCCTGTCTTTCAAAAGTAAAAGAAACACTCCTTCCCTGGTACACAATCCCCCCGCACCCTTCCAACCGCCCCAAGTACATTCCACTATGCAACCTTAATTGTGGACTCTTGTGATAATCATAATACCCTATCATACATCGCTTTTAAATTATTCACTCCCTCATCTGTTTCAGCGCAGTATACACAATTTATCCAGTTTTACTCAGTCTCACCCCAACCCTGAT
>NW_006399860.1:8679200-8683722 GCF_000299155.1 Elephantulus edwardii | reverse complement strand
TGTGGCTTCCCTTTTTACCCTGTTGGAGAAGTTTTTGGATGTGCATAGGGATTTGATTCTTAGAAGGTCCCATTCATCTATTTTATCTTCTGGTTGTAGATTTTTCAGGATACTTGGAAGACTGTTTATGTTCTGGATTAGGACTACTAGAATTCTTTCAAGCTTTTCTTTAATTAAGTTTATAGTCCTTGGTTTTAGTCCTAGATCCATGATCCACCTTGAGATGGTTTTTGTATATGGAGTGAGGTGTGGATCTTGCTTGAGTCTTCTTCAGATATTTTTCCAATTTTATCAGCACCATTTGTTTAAAAGGCTGTCGTTTCCCCAATTAACTGATTTCATTTCCTTGTCAAAAACCAGGATAACATTTTCTTGACCTGGGCACAATCAAGTGTTCTGGGATTCATGTCTTCTGCCAATTTTATGATTGAGTTCCCTTCCCCATTTTTCTTGTTGAGGTTGAAGAGTTAAGATTTCCCTAGCCATAGTTTCAGTGATTTCCTATGTGAAGACTCATCTTCCAGTACTATATTAGACAGTGTCCTACAGCTATTCATAACTAATTAAGAAACAGAAATCTTTCTCTAATAGATGCATTAGGGAGCTCTGGTGGTCTAGTGGCAAGAAACTGCACTGTAATCCTGAGGGCATGCAGCTCAAATCCACCAGCTACTCCAGGAGAAAAGGATGGAAAATCTCCTCTCATGCAATTAACAGGCTCTGAAAACCTACTAGAGCATGAGCTAAGGTTCCAGTTAGACTGCACACAAAACCAACAGATTTATTTTCCCCTTTGCATATCACAAATACCTTATGTTCATTTGCAGTATTATAGATAAAAGATTTCCACTAAACCTAGCTCAGATATTATTTCTAATGCATTAATAAAATTACTCCTGTACTTCTCAAAACTGAGGAAACTTAGTAACACAGTATAAGAAAAAGATATACTACCTTTGTCACTGAAATTGGTAGTTCAGTGTTTTCTACTAAAGATTTTAAAAATACATTTAGTGTATACATTAATATATATTTTTTAAATATACTAGCCCTGTAACACTATTACAAAATATTTCGTCAATTGTCAGGATATTCATAGTACACTCTGGAAAGCAACTGTTTAAATACACTGCTAAAGTTTGTCTAGATATACACAATTACCATTCATCATAAGATTCTATTATTTATTTTGAGACCACGTGACTAGTAATCAACATATATGTTGTTTGAGCTTTGATTTTTTCCAGTGAAGAAAGATCTACCTTTCGGATTTATTTTTTTTAATCTTATAAGTATTTAATTTGTCTTTTGTATTAGATAAATTGTGATTTGCATTTATCAGTGATGCTATACCCCTAGTTGTTGTAGAAGATCAAAGAAAACAGCCTTCAATATGGATTGCATCTCAATGACAAGAAAACAAAAATTCTTACCACTGAACTGTGAGGTAACATCATGATAGATGTATAAAAAATGGAAACTATCGATAACTTCATCTTACTAGGAACCACAATCAATACCCTTGGCATCAGCAGTCAGGAAATCAGGGAATGTATTGCACAGGAAAGTCTGCAGTTAGAGACATCTATAAATTATTGAGGAGTAATGATGTCAGTCTGATTCAGACCACAGTCTTTCCAATCACTTGCTGTGCATTTGAGAACTGGACACCATTGACAGGATATAGAAAAAAAATCTAACTTATTGTTCATAGGGTTGCTATGAGTCATAGTCAACTTGAAGGCATAAGTCAACAACAATTCAAAGTGAGTAAGCTTAATATTTACCCTATGTGGATATGACCTTATTAAGATAAAAGAAAATCACTGTTTCTAAGCAGAAGCAGAGTCTTGTTTTCTGACAGTGGTATTATACAGTATTTGTCATTTTGTGACTAAGATAATTAACTCAGTATAATATCCTCCAGGGTCACTCATGTTGTCTAATATTTTATAAGTTCCTTATTTTTTAGTGCTGTGTAGTATTTCATTGTGTGACTATACCACAATTTTTCTGCCCATTCATTTGGGTTGCTTCTATCTCTTTACTATTGTTAATTATACAACAATAAGCATGGGTGTGCATATATCGGTTTGGGTGGCAGTTCTGGTTTCTTTAAAGTATACTCCTAGTAGTGGAATTGTTTTGTTGAATGGTATTTCTATTTCATTTTTTTTAAAAAGTGCCAGACCACCTATCTCTTTGCTATTGTGAATAATGCAGCAATAAACATGGGTGTGCATATGTCTGTTTGGGTGGCAGTTCGGGTTTCTTTATATTATATTCCTAGTAGTGGAATTGCTTGGTTGAATGATATTTCTTTGTCCAACTTTTTGAGAAAGTGCTAGACCACCTTCCACAGTAGTTATACTATTTTATACTCCCACCAGGAGTGAATTAAGTATTCTGATCTCTCCACAACCTCACCAGCATTTGTTGTCTGCTGTTCTGTTGAACTGTGGTGTTGTTACTGGGGTGAGATGATATCTCCTTAGTTGTTTTGATTTGCATCTCTCTGAGAGCTAGGGATTCTGAACGTTTCATCATGTGTTAGTTTGACATCTCAATGTCTTTTTTGGTGAAGTGTCTATTCATATCCTGTGACCATTTTGTGGTTGGTTTGTATAGCACCACTGTTACAGAACAGGACTGACATGGTAGTTGGGGGGAAATTAAGAAAAGAGGCGATAAATAAAGAATAGTGCATTGGAACAGATGAAGGAAAGAACTGTTCGAGTCGACCATGACATTTAAGAGACATTGTGAACAAAAAACTTTCTGTAGCTATCATTTCTCGAAGTTCATAGAGTTTCCAGAGGCATGTTGTTTAGGAGATAGATGCCACTTCTGCTTCCAAACCTGTCTTAATCTAGGAGCTTCACCAAATAGTTCAGCATAAGAGGTGAAAATCAAAGTGAACTGGGAGAGGGGGAAGGGGAAGGGAGGAAATTATGCAAAAATGAATGAATTTTTAAAAAAGAGAGAGAGAACTGAAAGGTAAAGAAGAAAATAAGCAACAATGAATGGGGAAAATCAAACTTTTCTGTAAACTTTCATTAAAATCACAATAAAAGAAAAAATAAGCAGATACATATATATAGATACAAAATAAAAATTCAACATATGTTCTAGGAGGTCTCATTCAATGTACAACCTTCAAAATACTCATTGTCATTAAATTAGAACTCATGGCTGTTAATCCAAAGTGTTATCGGAGGTTGTAAATGTACTGGAAGCTATTGCCCATCTTTCCCAATGGATCTGCTGATGGATTTGAGCCACCAGAGAAATGGGTGTTCAGTGCAAGTCCCCATGGATTATACCACCTTAACTCATGCCTGTAATGACTTTTCTCATATTAACATTATTCATTCTCTTGTAAGATTACTCTTAAAAAGAATAGAGGCCAGCTCTTGTAACCATTTTTCATTTTTTATAGTAATGTCTGAGATATGATTAGGTCATCCGAAAAATTTTTTTATTGTTTATTAATTTATACAAGTGAAAAACATTCTATTATAAACCAGGAATAAGTTACTGGGACCAACTAAATAGATGTATGAATATTTACACAGTTCATTTTGACAAAATTCAGAAAAATGCTCTAGTATAAATATTGCCACATAAAATATGCACATGGTGGTATCATAGATACCATAGAACAGATGTTGGCACAAGATGTGTGAATTAAAACATGCAATTCGACAATCACAGTCTCTTAGCAATCAGTGCCTAAGAGTGTATAGAATTTAAAAAGTAGTCTGTCTAAAGTCTAAATTCCTTTTAATCCAAGGATTTTCCAAAGAAATTTTATGATTTTTTTTCTCACATAACTGAAGGTGAGTTTAAAAAATATGGCAGCATGGCTAGCATACACAAGGACATACATAGAATATATTTTAACTGGAGGTGATTCCTTTTTCAATTACTTTCAACAATGCTTTATGTAGAATTTAGACATATTCAAGAAGTATATTTCTCACATAACCATGGTTGGACAGTAAGTAGTAAAATGCTGATATGCTCTATCTACAATTAGTAGGAAGTCAGACTCCTTCCTGCTTTCTCTATAATCATCTCAGTGGAGTAGCCATATCAACAATTTACTACACCATCATAGTAAATATCTTTACCTTTGTCTCTAAATACTACAGTGAACATTTTATTGGAACTTTCTTATTAATTAGCCAATTAGGTTGGTAAATAATACAGGAAATGAGCAGAGAAATAATATAAAAACTAATGGGAGATGAAGTGGTATAGTAGAAAGACATAGGCTCTTGATTTTGCAGCTTATCTTCCATCAAGATATCCACTTTTCAAGTTTCAAAGGAAAGAAGAAGTGTTTGTGACCTGGGAAATCAGCAGAAAAACTCGCAATATTTTTTATTTGTAGTTCATTCGCCTTGGAATAGTTACGTGCTACACCTAGCTACAAGGAAAACCGCGACACTTAGTGTTTAGTTAAGAAGACTGTATAGTGGTTGGGTGGGGGGAGAAAAAAACATAACAACAACAAAAT
>NW_006399860.1:8676141-8677160 GCF_000299155.1 Elephantulus edwardii | reverse complement strand
TTTTTTGTTTCCTGGCTGCTGGTGCCAAGAGAACTATAGTTATATAGTCATAAAACTGACATCAGTTTTCTCCATCCTGCAAAACTAGTTTCTTTGCCTTAGGATTCTTTGTTTTCTTTCTTTAGTGAAGTTGTTTAATCTGTCTGTTTACCAGGAGAGGAAATGCATCTCTCCTGGATCAGCTGTTTACCTCTTTGAAACTGTTTTTCCTAGTCATATGTAAATTGTATTTTAATCTGCCTGTTTGCCAGGTGGGGAGTTGCCCCTTTCCTGACTTAACCTTTATCTTTTCAGGGCCTGTTTTTATCAATCATGTGTTAACTGTTTTGTGGGTTGCCTGTGTGTGAATTTTTTTTTTCGGTTTTAAACTTTTTTTGTTTTTACTAACAAAGGTGCATTGGTCAGTGAGTTGGTGTCTAACCCTGGTATGAAAGCCTAATGACCACTTCCAGACAGGAAGGAAATCTCTGAGAAGGATTTCACTGCTTTCTCTCAGATCTATAATAAAGTGCTTATGGATATTGCAATCCGTCTGTCTTATTGGCAGTTGAGTACAGAAATAACCTCTTGCATTTAGCAACACAGCCACTCTATGTGAAATAGATGGCCATTTTTCTCCTGTATGATTTATTGCCTTTGAAAATCTGCTAAAGGGTCAGTTTTGAGTTGGTTCCAACTAGATGACAATAACATGAACAACAACAAAGAAGCAGGTAGTTTACACCTAAATACTAAGCCTAGGTGACAACAAACAAGTAAACATCAGAACAAAGACGCAAAAACTTCACAGCATTTCAAAGACACACTTGTAAGTCCTTATTAGATCCACTGGATTTGTGTGAGTACAATTGTCAGAGTTTGTACTCACATTTTACTTCTTTTTGTTTGGTATCCCGGCTTCCCCATGGTGAATGTGAAGTCTCCTAAAAGAACTGGAATTTGCTTCTGTATTGTCAGACCTACAGTCAAAAAAAGAATACAGGATTACTGTAATGTATCATAGTTTTTAAAAGGCCTGG
>NW_006399860.1:8675305-8675891 GCF_000299155.1 Elephantulus edwardii | reverse complement strand
CAAATGCAACAATGAATGAATGGAAATCCAAAATCTCTGTAAATTTTCATTGAAATTAATAATAAATTAAAAACAAAATAGAAAAGATCAAATGTCAAATAAACAGTATGCATTTATAATATAAAAAAATAATACCACTCCTTATTTACTGTCTCTTTCCATTTCTATTATCTGGAAATAGATATCGTTAATAAGGAGTTCTGGTAGCCTAGTGTTAAGGAGCAGTATTGCTAATCCAAACACACGTGCTTCACATCCAGTACCTTTTCCATGGGAGATAGATGAGAAATCTCCACTCATGTGATTTATTGCCTCCGAAAGTCAAAGAAGGGTCAGCTATGAATAGCTCTCACTCCACGGCAGTAACAACAATAAAAGGTGTGGTTCATAGGGAGTTACACTGCTAATCCAAATAGCAGTACTTCTTTGCTCATCAAAAACTACCAGTTGCTTCTCAAGAAAAGATTGACTATCTTTCCCATGGGATTTTAAATCTCTGAAAATCAAGTGGATGATCAACTAGCAGTTGATTCCCATCTTGATGGCAAAGAGAGTTAAATAGCAATCAATTTTTTTATAATGGAAA
>NW_006399860.1:8672850-8675150 GCF_000299155.1 Elephantulus edwardii | reverse complement strand
AATTTTATATCCAAAGATAAAGAAAATAAATTTTCTATAATAAAGAAATAGGACTAAATACTAGAAGCAAGCATTAGAGTTTTTCTTGTTCTATATAGTTATAAATAAAATGCTGAAATGAATTAAAGTTCAGTAGGAATAAAATTCATTTCCAAATACCAAACTGAAATTGCATAAGCTCATGTCCATGTGCAATTGTAGTTAAATAAAGCATCTAAAATACTAAACATCCAATAGAAATAAAAATGAAAGATATCCAAGAGCATAAAAGGATTTCCAGAAAAGGATATTTCAAGATAGGCAAACTGTTGATTTTCTAAAGGAAATTTATTTTAATCATTTAGGATGTAACTTGTGGTTTAGAGAGAAATTTTGTGCATATCGTCCAAACCAAACTCACTGCCACTGAGTTGATTCCACCTTAGAGCAATGCTGTAGGATAGAGTAGAACAGTCCCATTGAGTTTCTAAGGCTATGTGTAAATCTTTACAGAAGCACACTGCCACCTCTTTCTCTGAGGAGCAGTTAGTAGATTCAAATGTCAACCTTTCAGTTAGCAGTCAATTACTTTAACTATTACATAACTCCTATTGACATCTCCTCAGTACAGACAGGAAATTATTTTTGTATTAATTTCTAATGCTAACTTAGTCTTTTGGAGGGGCAAGAGTTTGCAGTGATGTTATAGCTACTGTTACATTTCTGTTTGTTTGGTTTTGCTATCCTTTAGAAATGACAGTTAATGATCTAGACAAGCATTGTGTTCATTTTTTTAATCGTGCTAAATATGGACTTGACATGATTTAGTTTATGACAAAGATTCATTCCTAAGTGGTCTTTTTGTCCAATTTGTCAGTTAATCAGAGCAGAAGTGTAAGTTCTTACTTAGTACTAATGTTACTACAAAAAATAAAATCTAGAAGACCTTTCAATGCTTTAAAACCTATATAAGCAGCCAGTGACTATGGTTGTGATAAGAATCTATTGTGAGTAGAATTTGGTTCAATTATTTCAAATTGATATCACATTAAGAGGCAAGCTGAATATTTAGAACATGGGAACTTAGTGCATGTGGCAATACATTTGACATTTCAGCCCTCAGTGGTTATTTATCGTATTCACTTTATCACCCGTATCTGTTCTTAAATTATACTACCACTTTGTTGTTGTTCCTGTTGAGTACCATCAAGTCAGAACAGACCCATAGCTGATCCAGCAACAGGTTTTCAGAGGCAGGTAATCACATGGTAGGAGATTGCCCATCTTTCTCTCACCTTTAGCAGATACAAAAATCTTTGTACATCTTACGATCACATCAAAAATAAATTTTAAACATCTTTTCTAGACACACAAACCCTAAAAATACCTTTTTCTGTCTACCTTTTTATTTCACTACATACATGATTTTGATAATCACCTACTAGCTCCCAATCACACTGCTCATTCTTCATTACTCTTAACATTCTCACTTGAGAGATGTTTCTGATGAAATTCTCTTCTGTCTAGAATGCTGATCAATCCAAACTCTCTAAGACTGAATATATCTTGTCATTAGATCTAACATTTTCATTAAATATTACCTCTGTAGAAGGTATTTCATGATATGTTTTCCACTTACCCAGGTTCATCTGGTTCAAATTTACTACCAATAGCTTATATCACGCACTATTTCAAACTTAAATAACAGGAAATTCTAATTATAATAGTAAAAAAAAAATTGTCCATCTTGTACACTTCACCGTATTTCAGCAACTCAAATCGTGTCATATTATTGAATGAATAATTGGGTTCTCACAATAAGAGACAACATAATCATGTGCTGGAAATGAAAGGACAGCACAAACCCCATGTTTTATAGACCCCATTAATAACAGAAGCAGAAGCGGGCCATAAAAATTCTTAGCTTAAGGCAAACACAAATGCCCCGGTAAAGTCTTGTCTGTCCCTGCAAAATAAAGAATCAACTAGTGTCTACGTGACATAAAAAGAGTAAAGGTGATAATCTGGAGAAATATGTACAAAGAATATTCCAGGAGTATGTAATGAACTGTTCTCTAAAACTGCTTACCCAAACTGTTACCTGGAAATATTTTCAAGAAACAGATCAATCAATAGGAAGAAAGAATTTGGTTTTATAAATGTCTGCAATATTTTCAAGGAGAGGAGCAAAGGGAGGGGGAGGGAGTTTGCGGGGAGAAGGGTGCAATAATGAATGAATGGAATTCCAAAATCTCTGTAGATGTTCACTGAAATGAAAAATAAACAAACTAAAAAAAAAAAAGAGTCAGAATCAAAGCAAC
>NW_006399860.1:8667500-8672679 GCF_000299155.1 Elephantulus edwardii | reverse complement strand
AAAGGTGGGCAAAGTAGCCAACCCCTCAAAAGCCAACCCACATGACTGATCCCCTGACCAACCAACAATGATCTCAATCTCCCTGCCCCAACAGTGGCACCCAGGAAAGCCATAAAAGCAATTGTGGGGGAGGACTTCGGGCTTTTTCCCTCGGCACCTTCCTAATGGCGGAGAAAGTCTCCACATGTGGATATATTCTGGAATAAAGCGCTTATTTGTATTTATAAAGGTGTGGATTAATTCTTTTGAGGGGCATTTCGTGGACAGGACATTAATATTTAAAACTGTGAATATGATTTTTTAAAAAATTATTGATTTTCATATAATAATACTTGCACAGTATATTTCATTCATATATATTATTTCACATGAATTATTTTAGGAACATTTTTTTAAGCTGTATAATCAACCCAGTGGCACCTACATTCGGACAAATATTATGAATCCAAACTAAATATTATGTGAAATGGTCTTTTACACTTATGAGGCATATATTTAAAACTGTACAAATATTTTTTTTTTCAAAAGGAATAGTACAAAACTGGTTCCTATGAGGTACAGGTTAAAAACATAACAATTTTTTCACATTGTTGTGCCATTGCCTCATCTTTATCATAAACTACTCCTCCTACCTTCAACCTTCTCACTTCCATTTAGGTCTTTGGTTTCCATAATTTACTGTGACATTTCATAGAAACTCACAAACCATCACAGAAAAGGCTCACATAATGGTTATGAAGGGGAAATGTCCAAATCTTTGGTATAAGTTTCTTTCACAAGGCAGATTGCAGGAAGCTGGTTCAGATTAACTAACTTTATTACAGAAGCTGTTAAACTATATGCTAGATAGCTATTTACTATTGCTCTCAGAGTAGGGGACTCAGGTTGGACGTAATGTCCAGAGAAGAAAAGGTCAAACCTTTGTCAAGGTTATAAGCCACATATCCAAGAGAACTTTGGTTACTCCTGTTATATTTTATATTTTGTTTTATTTTATAGTGAGGTTGCAATTCAAGATGAATCCTCCCCCAAGTCTTCCTCATTAGAACAATAAACTCGCTCCAGAGAGGGATTTAAAATATAGAAGAAGAGGTCAGATTTTATTACACATCACAGAACTGGAGGATGTAGGTATGATATTACTTAGTTCACTGCTCCACAGAAACAAAATGAATAAACTATATACCAGCAGTCAGGACATCAAAAGACATAATTACACTGGGTAAGTCTGCAGTCAGAGACCTCTCTAAATTACTGAGGATCACTGATGTAATTTTGATGGCTATGGTGCTCCTATTCCAGGGAGGACATGGGCTATTCGATCACTTGCTTTGCATATGGGATTCGGACAATGAATAAGATGACAGAAGAAAAATTGATGTCTTTGAGTTGTGGTATTGCTGAAGAGTTGTGGTATTGGACTGCTGAAGAACAGTTATGTCTTAGAGAAGGTACAGTTAGAATGCTCCTTTGAGGCAAAGATGACAAAGCTTTATCTCATATATTCTGGACATACTGTTAGGAGAGGTTATTCTTTGTAGAAAGACATCATACTTGGAAAAGTAGAGGATTGGAAAAAAGAAAGACCTTCACTCAGATGAATTGACCAGTGATTGTGGCAATGAGCTCAAGTATGTAAAAAAGATGTATGATACAGGACCAGACAGTGTTCAGATCTGTTGTTCACAGTGTTGTGCCTAAATTAAATACCATCCAATAACTATAACAAACACACACACACACACACACACACATATATATATATATATATATATATATATATATAGAGAGAGAGAGAGAGAGAAATGTAATTTATATTTGACTGTGTGGATAACTAACAAATGCAGCCCTGAACATGTTTACCAGTCTATACCAGGAAATCTGATGGGCAGCTGCCTGACCGATTGACTGGAAGAGAACTATATTTATTATCACTCCCAAGAATGGTGATCCAGTTTGGTAAGTGGAGGGAGGGAGGGAAACAAATGGGAAGGATCCAGGCAAAAAGACAGGGTAATGATAGGCAAGGTTCAATGATTATTGATCTGATAAAATATAATACATAAGAATGATTTTATGAAACACAATGTGAATGAAGAACAGTGTGAAACACAATGTATATAAATGTTTTAAGGAAACCAATTTTTTTAAAAAGTAAAATAGGATGTATATGAATGATTGTATGAAACAATGTAAATGAAAGATTGTATAAAATGCAATGAAGGAAACATAATATAAAGGAAATATATGAAAACCAATAAAAATATTTTTTTAAAAAAGTAATGATCCAACAGAATGTGAAAAATATCAAATAACATTGTTATTATCACAGATAAGGAAAATATTGCTGAAGAGCATCACAAAATTACTTAAACAATGCATTGAAAAAGAACTGACAGAAGTTCAATCTGCATTTCAAAGAGGCTGTATCACCAGGAATATCATTGCTGATATCAAGTGGATGCTGGCTGAAAGTAGAAAATATCAGGAAAAAAATCTATTTGTATTTTATTGATTACACAAAGGAATTTGACTTCGTGAATCATAACACAGTGTGGCTAACACTGAGAAGAATAGGAATCTCAGAACACATAATTATACCTATACAAAAACTCTATGTATAGACAAATAGACTGTTGTGCAAACAGAACAAGTGAACACTGCATGGTTTAAAATCAGGAAAGGTCTGTGCCACGGTTGTATCCTTCATACCCATTCAATGTGTACATTGAGAAAATAATTTAAAAAGTTGGATTCTGTGAAAAAGTAAGTGAACCAGGATGAGATGAAGATTCATCAAAAACCTTCGTTATACAAATGGCATAGCCTTGATTGCTGAAAGTGAAGAGGACTTGAAATAATTGGTACAGAAGATCAAAGATTACAGTCTTCAATATGGATTGCTTAACAACATCAAGAAGAGAAAATACAACTGGATTAATAAGTAATTTCATGCTAGATGGATAAAAGATTGACATTGCCAGTGATTTAAACTTTCTTGGATTCACGGTAGGTTCTAACGACTGTTTCTTTTTTAGTTTGCTATTAAGTTTCTATAAATTATATCACCAGGCTTCCTATTCAAATACATGCTGGTTTTGAGCATAATTGAGTTGGAACTGGCCCATAGCTGGCCCTCCAGCAGGTTTTCAGAGGGAGTTAATCATATGGGAGGAGACTGCCCATTGAAACTCTTATCATGTTGTTGTTATGTGCTATTGACTTGCCATTCATAGTGGCCTTATGTACAATAGCTCTGTTCCCTGCTCTGTCTGGAGCCAGTTTCTTTGTCTCTGACACACCTACCCTATTACCCAATCATTGGGTTGACCCATCTCATCCAGAGTCTTCCTTTCATGTGCTATTCCCCTTTTCCAAGCATGATGTCCTTCTCTAAGGACTGGGCCTTCCTGGCCATGTGCTCAAAGTATGTGAGACAGAGCTTCAAAATTCTTTCCTCCAAAAAACAGCCCAATTTCACCAATTTCAGTCCAGGATAGACTTGTCTATTCTCTTAGCAGTCTGTGGCATATCCAGTACTTTTTTCCCACACCCCAACTCAAAAGCATAGTCTTCTATGATCCTTTGTCATTGTCCAGCTCTCTGATGCGTAGTGTTTGTGAGGAGATTCTTATAAAAAATATATAAAAGCAGAATATAAACAAAATAAATTAATTAAATTAAACTAAAATGCAAGCTTCTTGCCACTGAGTCAGTTCTAACTCATAGAAACCCATATTGGCTTTCAGAGAGATAAATTAAAATGGAAAGCAATTATCCATCTCTCTTGCTCAGAAATTCTGTTGTATTTAAACTGCTAGAGACGTGGGGCTTTGGAATTAGCAGTGCAACCACTTTTGGATTATACAATCTGTTGTTGTTGTTGTTAAGTGCCGTCGAGTCATAGGTGACTCATAGTGACCCTATGAAGGAGAGTCCTCAACGCTTGGGTGTCTCTCATCCTCTCTCCAGGTTCATAGGGTTTCCGGAGGCAAACTATTATGGAAGTGGATGCCACTCCTCCTTCCAGGCTTGTTTCAATCAGGGAGCTCCACCTTAGTCTCTGTCCGCATTGGGTAGCCAGCCATTAAAGCATTTGACACAACAGTGTCACGGTGTTCAGCCTCACAATACAATCTGAGTTATCTTAAATAATTCTTACAAATTTAACATAACTGACCATGTTGTTGCTGTTGATTGCCTTCAAGTCAAGCATGACTTATAGCGAGCCTATGAACAAAAGGCCTGAAGCCCCTCTACAACTATCAACATTTATCAAAGTTCATAGAGTTTCAAGAGACATGTTGTTTAAAAACTGGATGCCAATCCTGCTTTCAATAACTAAACATATGCGTATTTAAAATCCAAGAAAGTAATATAGCTAATTATTATTCTATTTTGTTTGAAAATATTGCTGAATTTAAAGAAATTAGATACTATCAATTTATGTGCTCTATTTTCATTATTAGGTACTTTCAAGTCAACTACCACTTACAGTGAACCTATGAACTATGCATCTGTACCCTACCCTATTCTGTGGCCTCCTTATCACTTCAGATGTACTTGAGACCCATATTGCAGTCATTGTATCAATCCATTTCATTGAAAGCCTTCCTCTCTTTCTTTTTTCCTCCACTGTTCTACGCTTTATGTCTTTTTCTAAGCTCCTTCTAAAAAAATTTCTCAAGTAATTAGAGAAAAAGCTTCACTCTCTTTACCTCCAAGAAGCACCCTGACTGGACTTTCTCCAAGATATATTTATTATTTTAGTAATATATTTCTCCATCACCACAAGTAAAAGGAGTTTATTCTTCTATCATGCTTAGTCAGGGTCTAACTTTCAGATACATAACAAGTGATTGAAAAGACCCGGCTTAAGACATGTTAAAATGTCTGGATGTTGTTGTTGTTGTTGTTATATGCCATTGAGTCGTTTGTGACTCATAGCGAAACTATGTCCAACAGCCCTAAACCCAGCTCTATCCTAGCCAATCACATGGCCTCTGACACACCCATCCCCATTACCCCAGTCACTGAATCAATCCACCTCATAGAGGGTCTTCCCCTCCTGCGCTGTCCCTCCACTCTACCCAGCATGAAGTCCCTCTCCAAAGACCTGTCTCTCCTTGCAACATGTCCAAAGTATGTCAGATGAAGCCCCAGAATCCTTGCCTCCAAG
>NW_006399860.1:8648866-8666570 GCF_000299155.1 Elephantulus edwardii | reverse complement strand
CAGTAGAATCTTGCTTGCATGTGAAATCAATGATATTGTTCTGTAGTTTCCACACTCAGTTGGGTCACCCTTCTTTGGAATGGGAACAAATATAGGTAGAGAATTATGAGACAATGAGAGTAAAGTTAAAATTCTAGTCTAAAGGTATTCCACTAAGGAGAAGCATTACACTGGGAAAATCTGCAATTAGGGAACTTTCTTAATCATCTAGGAGTAGAGATGTTAGTTTGAAAACTAAGGTACATCTGATTTAGACCATAGTCTTTCTGATAACTAACTATACATCTGAGAGTTGCACATTGAATGAGAATAACAGAAAAAGAATTGACGCCTTTGAGCTGTGGTGTTGAGTAAGACCTCTGAACATTCCATGGATGACCAAGAGCATGTCTTGGAGGGAAGCCTGAATGCTCTTTGGAGGCAAGAATGATGAAGCTTCACCTCACATACTTTAGCATGTTGCTAGGAGGTGCTATTCCTTGGAGAAGGACAGGATGCTGGGAAGGGTGGTGGACTGGTAAAGGAGACGAAGATACGGTGACTGCTACAATGAGCTTTTGGGTGTCAGGAAGTGTGAGGATGGCAAAGGATAGAACAGGGTTCAGATACTTTGTTCGTAGGGTCAATATGACATGCAACTTAGCCAAACTTACACCATTACTACTCAATAATTTAGAGTGTCCATAACAGCAGACTTTCCAAGTGCAATATGTCCCCCGATTTCCTGGCTACTGGTTTATCAAGGGTGTTGTTAATAACAAGATGAAGTTGTTGGCAGTTTCAATCTTTTCTCCATCCAATATGATGTTGCCTATTGGTCCAGTGGTAAGAATCTTTGTTTTCTTGCCTTCGAGATGTAATTCATATTGAGGGCTATTATTCAAATATGCACTCCTATATCTTGAGCCAAAAAGGAAGAAATCTTGTAGTCCAAAACTGACCAAACAAGTAATCAAAATGTATTAATGGTATTTGATGACTTGAATGTAAAAGTTGGAAACAGTGAAGAAGGAATAGTAGCTGGAAAATATGGGCTTGGTGATAGAAATGCGGCTGGAAATAGACTGTTCAAATTTTGTATTTTCTATTATTTATTCACTGCAAATACATTTTTTTTATTTGAGATTTTTTTAATTTTTTTTAATTTAGGTTGTTTATTTTTCATTTCAATGAACATCTACAGAGATTTTGGGATTCCATTCATTCATTGTTGCACCCTTCTCCCCGCACAAACCCCTCCCCCCTCCCATTTGCTCCTCTCCTTGAAAAGCAAAAGAAAAACTCCCTCATTGGTACACAATCGCCCCCACACATCCAAAACCCCACCCCCTACCCCAAAATATAATCCACTCTGCAACCCTCATTGCCTACTCGTACGATAAAAATAATGCCCTAAAATATAATACTTTTAGACTATTCTCTCCTCCATAGACTTAAATGCCGTATGTTTACGGCATTGAAGCAAATACATTTTTAAAAGACACAAATGACAACTTTACACATGGACCTCATCCAATGGGCTGCGTCGAAATAAGATTAACTGTATCTGTGGAATAAATCATTGGAGAAGCTAAATACTAGGCCAGGGGTGGACTGTGATTTAGGCCATCAGTTACTCATGTGAAAATTGAAAGAAGTCCCCGAGAGCCAAGATGTGATCTTGAATTTATCCCATATGAATTTCAAGATCATCTGTGGAATAGGTTTGAAGCATTGAACACCAATGATTAATGACAAGATGAGTTGTGGAATTATCAAGGATATCATCCATGAAGAAAGCAACAAGTCATTATAAAGACAGAAGCAAAAGAAAAAACCAAGATAGATGTCAGAAGAGCCTCTAAAGAGTGCACTGGAGGGTCAAGAAGCCAAAACAAAGGGAAAATATGCCAAAGTAAAAGAGCAGAACTGAAGATTTTAAAGGACAACTCAAGAAGGCAAAGCTAAGTATAATGGAATGTGCAGAGAGTTTGAATTAAAGAATAAAAAGGGGGAAGAATTCACTTTGCACTTATCAAACTGAGAGAACAGAGAAATATATTTAAGCCTTGAATGGTAATATTGAAAGATGTTATCGGCAATATATTAAATGACCCAGAAATTATCAAAAGAAGATGGAAGGAATAAACAGAATCACTGTACCAAAAACAACTGACTGATAATGAAAATTTCCAGGAGGTGACATATGAGCAGGAGCCAATGGTAACAAAGGAGGAAGTAGAAACTGTATTGAAGGCATTGGCAAAAAATATCACCCCAGAAATTCACGAGATCACAATTAATTTGTTTCAGTTAACAGATGCAGCCCTAGAGGCACTCACTCATCCGTGCAAAGAAATTTGAAGGAGAGTTGTCTTGTCAAAATTTTGGAAAAGATCCATATTTGTTCCCAGTCTCAAGAAAGGTGATCCAACAGATTATGGAAACTATCAAACAACATTTTTAATAACATATGCAAGCAAAAAACTGCTGAAGATCATTCCAAAGCAGCTAGAACTGTATTTAAAGAGGTAACTACCAGAAGTTCAATCAGGATTTAGAAGAAGCTCTGGCACCAGGATATCACCTATGATTTCAGACAGATTCTGACTGAAAGGAAATACCAGAAGAATGTCTTCTTGTGCTTTATTGACTATGCAAAGGCATTTGACTGTGTGGTTCATATCAAGTTATAGCTTAACTTTGAAAAGAATAGAAGTCTCAGAACACTTAATTGTAATGCAAAACCTATACATAGACAAGAAGGTTGTTGTGAGGACAGAGCAAGGGGACACTGTTGTTGTTATGTGCCATCAAGTCACCTGCGACTCATAGCAACCCTATGTACAACATCCCTAAACCATGCTCAATCCTGTGCCAATCTTATTGTCTCTAACACACCTATCCCCATTGCTCCAGTCACTGAATCAATCCATCTCATCGAGGGTCTTCCTCCTTTGAGCTGTCCCTTTACCCTTATAAGCATGACATCTCTCTCCAAGGACCGGTCCCTCTGTGCAAGTGTGTCAGGCTTGTTATCTCTCCACAGCTATTCAATCTGTATGCTGAGCAAATTATTCAAGAAACTGGATTCCATGAAAGGATAAAATTGAGCATCAAGTTGTAGACCTAGGAAACAGTATATTCAAGGAGTTGTTGTTGAGTAAAGATGAGTGGTAATTGAATCATATTTGTCCCTGCAGTCAGTTTTCAGAGGCAGTAAATGGCACAGGAAGATTATTGTTGTGATGTGCTATTAAGTCCACTGTGAGTCATAGTGGTTCTGTATACAATAGCTCTGAACTCTTCCCTATCTTAAGCCAATCTCACCATCATTGACATACCCCTATTTCCCTATTACTATGTCAATCTTTTTCATCTAGGGTCTTTCTCTGCTGCACTGTCCATATACTCTTCCAAGTGAGATGTCCTTCTCTAAAGATTGACACCTTCTGGCAACATTCCCAAAGCATGTAAGACAGCGCTTCAAAATTGTTGTTCCCAAGAAACAGACAGTTTCACCCTTTCCAGGAGAGACTTGTTTTGTTTTCTTGGCAGTCCATGGTATGTTCAATATTCTTTTTCAGCACCAGAACTCAAAGGCATGGACTCCCCTGTCATCTTAGTCATTGTCTCTCATGCATAGCAAGTAATTGCGAAGATAATGTCTTGGATCAGGTGAACCTTAGTCTCTAAACTGACATCATGTCTCTTTAACACTCTGAGAGGTCCCTGACAGCAGATTTTCCCAATTCAATTTCTCTTTGGATTTTCTGACTGCTATTATTATTGTTATGTGCCCTTTAGTCACTTGTAACTCATATCCACCTTAAATACAACAGCTCTGAAGTTTATCCTGTCCTGAACCAGTCTCACTGACTCTGACACACCTACACCCATTTCCCCAGTTACTATATCAATCTATCTCATCTGGGGTCTTTCTCTCCTGTGATGTCCCTTCACCTTTCTGAGCATGATATCCTTCTCCAAGGACAAGTTCCTCCTGGTCACATGCCCAATGTATGTGGATAGAACTTCAAAATCCTAGCCTCCTAGGAGAAACTTGGTTTCACCCTCTCCAAGACAGATCTATTTGTTTCCTTGGCAGTTCGTGGTCTGTTCAAGCTTCTTCTCTAGCATCACAACTCAAAGGAGTCAGTTCTTCTTCTGTCATCCTCAGTTATTGTCCAGCTCTCTGATGCATAGCAAGTAATGGCAAAAACTATACCTGGACAGGTAGAGTTGGTAAATTGTTTCAAAAAATTGTCAAGATATATTCTGCTTTGTGTAATGTACTGGCTCAAATTGTAATTACTCAACTACTATTGGAGTACAAATGTAATGAAAGGCAATACTTGCATGTAGGTGTCCATGTTCCATTAGACATTTATTTATTTTATAAACTCTTTGTGTAACAGAGCACCACAGATTTAACAACTTCAAATATGCATGTTTATCATTTAACAGTTTCCTTTAACAAGGATTCTGGCTACAATTAGACATGAACTTAATAAGAGGTTCTCCAGGTTACAATCAAGTATAAATCAGGCTATGTTTCTTCAGGAAACACAACTGACTAGAGAAGACTTTGCTTTCAAATTCACTCGAGTTTCTGACAGAATTTATTTTCTTGTGGTTGTAAGAGAACTTCTCTTTATGCTAGTTTTCAGCTACTAGGGTTTGCCTGCAGTGCCTAGAGACCAAAAATATGACTAGGGACCATTTGTAGATCCTAGAAAAAATCTTTATTTCCTTACTATGTGAATTTTTCCTACGTGGCCACTTACTTAGTTAAGTATCAAGAAAAATCTGCAGAGTAATCTATTAGCTGGAGTCTAAGATGAGATAAAATAATCATGGACATTTCATCATGCCATCTTTGTTATATTCTTCTGGCCAGAATTGAGTCACAGATCCTCCTGGTATTCAAAGAAGGAGACAACTCAAAGTAAAGCTTATTGCTGTCAAGTCTAAACCAACTCATAATTGATTTTTTACCTAATCCTTGGGTGCAGATTGCTTATATTTTTCCTGTGGAGTCACTGGTGCATTTGAAATGCCAGATAGGCAAACCCTTCGAGTAACAATGAAACTCCCAACAGATAACACCATCAGAGCTAGGAATAATTATATAAATTCAGGAACACACTAGAATCTATCCATCGAAGAAAGGGTTGTCTGTTATGTAGAAGCTAACTGAAGAGGCAATTAATTTTATTTGACAACATTATGATACAGTGCTTGAAAGAAGCTACACTGACTGTTGTTATGTGCCATTGAGTTCCTTGCAATCCATAGCTACCTTATGCACAGAAGCTCTGAACACTGCCCTGTCCCAAGCCCGTCTCACTACTTGCGACATGTCAACCCCCATTGCCCTGTTATTGTATCAATCCATCTCATCTGGGGTCTTCCTCTCCTGTGCTGTCCCTCCACCCTTCCAAGCATGATGTCCTTTTTCCAAGGACCAGTCTTTTCTGGCTAAGTGCCTAAAGTATGTGAGATGGAGCTACAAAATCCTAGCCTCCAAGGAGAAAATTGGTTTCCCCTCTTCACAACAAACTTATTTGTTTTCTTGGCACTCCATGGTATGGTCAAGACTCCTCCAGCTCCATAGTTCAAAGGCATCAATTCTTGTTCTGCCAACCTTAGTCATTGTCCAGCTCTCTGATGCATAGTAAGTAATTGTGAAGAAGGTGGCCTAGCTCAGGCACACATTAGTCTCTAGACTGACACCATTCAGTACTCTGGAAAGGTTCCCAACATTAGATTTCCCAGTGCAAATTGTCTTTTGATTTCCTGACTGCTGGTGCTAAGAGTGTTGATTATGGAGTCGAGCAAGATGTAATTGTTAACAACCTCAATCTCTTCTCCATATATCATGGCACTGCCAATTGTCCTACTGGTGAGAATCTTGGTCTTCTTGATCTTAAACTTCAATCCATATTGAAGACTACAGTCCTTGACCTTCTACAGCAAATGCTTCAGGTCTTCTTCAGTATCAACAAGCAAAGTTATGTCTTTTGCATAATATAGGTTGTTGATGCATCTTCCTCCAATCCTGATGCCACATATCTCCTCATAAAGCCTTGCTTCCTGAATGATCTGTTCTGCTTAAAGATTGAAAGGTATAGAGACAGGATACATTCCTGAATACTCCTTTCCTGAATTTTAACCATGCAGTGTTTCCCTGCTCTGTTCTGAGGATTGCTTCCTGGTCCAAGTATAGGTTTCACATAAGCACAATCAAGTGTTCTGAGATTTCCATTTTTCTCAAGGTTAGCTACAAGTTGTGATCCACACAGTCAAATGCCTTTGCATAGTCAATGAAACACAGATAGACATTCCTCTGATACTCTGCTTTATGCCAAGATCCATCTGACATTGGCCATAATGTCTCTGATGCAATAATGTAATTAATACACAACAATTGACTCAAGGGCACATAACAACAACAATTGTATTTATTCATGTAATTAACATGCAATAATTGACAGTAATGTCTTCAAAATCCATCTTGTATTTCTGGTAGTTCTCTGTCAATGTACTGTTCCAGTCATTTCTGGATAATCTCCAGCAGAATTTTGCTAGTGTGGTATTAATGATATTGTTTGATAATTTCCACACTCTGCTGGATCACATCTTTCTTTTAAAAAAAAATGGAATGAATATGGATATTTTCCAGTCAGTTGGCCAAATAGTTGTCCTCCAGATTAACAATCAGAAATTTGGGCCAGGACTTTCAGTCTCAAGCCTCTGTGGAACAAACACACACCACCACCATATCAGTTCTTGAAGAGACCTATTTGGATGTTAGAAATTGTCACACTCTGACAGCGGTGTAAACAGAAACACTAAGTCACAAAATTTATCAAAAGCTCAGTGGCAGGGATCTTCCCTCAGTACTGCTTCAGGCAAAAATAATTTCCCTGAAGCTGGTACATGGATTTGGATTTATATCCTCCTAAAAATGAGACATACAATAGCATGAGAGACCAGTAGCAGTGTGTGGTGTATGGAATCACAGAAGTGACTTGTGAACTAAGATATCATATCAAGAGATGGCTGGGGAAGGGAGGGCTTGACCAGGGAGGCTGGAGTGCAAGGAATGGTGATGTAGCAGGGAAAGGGAAGAGACAAGACGAGACTGACTGCCTGGGTTTATCCTTGAGATCTTACTTTGCTCTTAAACCTTGAATTACTCATTTAACTCTGTTATAAACCACATAAACAATATTTTAATATCGTTTAGGGTTGTTGGTTTGTTTGTGGTTTTTTTTTCCCCACCCACAGAAATTCTTACAAACAACAATCAGGAAATCACAATCATATTGACATATTGACACCTTCTGCACATTTTTCAGGAAAATTGAAATATATATATAATGTGTGTATATGTATACATATATGTATATATATATGTGTATATAAATATATATAAACATTGTACCAAAACACACCTTACCAGTGGGGAAAATAAAAAATTATCTGTTAAGTACCATAAAAAAACAGTACCATCATTCACAGTGCTGCTGCTGCTGCTGCCTTAGGCAACTTTCAGTGACATAAAAAACAGAAGTCACTGAAACATTAAGTCAGAATTTGAGATCCATTCTACAGTGATTTTCCTATATAGTTATGGTCTGCTGGGATTTTCTCCCTGTTTTTTCCATAAAACTGAAAGTTGCAAATTTAAGTAGGCTTCTCCTTGAACTTGCCTCTTAATTTTACCATCCAACAAGGCAGGACAGAATAGTAAAGAGAATATAATATGGCCCATAATCTTTCTGTTTGAATGGTGAAGCAATACCTATAAATGCTCTCCCATTGCATATATCCTTTGCTCATCTGATTTATAATGTATATTACCAATGAGATTTGTGTATTACCAATCTAGGCTGAATATTAAGGTGTAGACATTAAAAGGACATAAAAAATGAAGCATTAATATCTCTAGGGTTTTAATTTAAGTGTTTTGGGTTTTTGGTTGTTTTTATTTTCAATTCAGGACTACGTTAAGACAATTTTGACATTTTGCTATTTCAAAAGGATAACACACTCATTATGTACAAATGAAGAATTGAGGAAATATTACTATATTGTTAAATTTATTAATGACACATTTGTGGCTTTATAAACTTTCACATCCTTCTAATTTTAGTACAGAGAATGCTCACATATTTATTGCTCTTTCCTAAAGTAAAAGATGTTTTTCTCATAGCAGTATACTACTTGCTAATACACAATTTTTTTTCCTATTTATTAGCCTACATTCTGTTATGGTTCATTGCCATTACTTAAAAGTAATGTTAATGGAATATATGCACACAAATAGAAATAAATCTTGATGTTCAAATTTTATTTAATTGGACCCCCCCAAAAAAGGTGGTTATTACACAGACAATATTCCTTTTTAGAGTCATTTAGGTCACTGGAAACTTGTGAGTTGGAAAAAGTAACTTGCAGTTAGGATCATTAGGATGCTAAGGTATAAAAGAGAGAAGCAGAGCACTAAGTATTAAGCATAATGATCTGCACCTGGCTTCAATCACGACTTTCTTCCTAAGCACTAACCATTTTGGAATACAAATTTTAGTGTCTGCACAGCTGGAATAGAATGCTACTTTCCAGATAGTAGAAAGTCATTAAGAGTACACAAATAGAGCACAATATGATTTTGTGAGATTGAACTATGAAATTTACTGAGGGGTAGGATTGTTTAACAAACGCCTGGTTTGTTCAAACCTCATTTTCTTCAATAGCCTAGAAGTAAATACAGAGAAGATCATTGCTTTGCCTGTCTGGGATTGATTTGTAAGGAGTCTATAAATACAAGAGTGATTATCATCTAACGTAGGCGCTATTGCTTCTGTCCGAAAATAAACCTTCCTATATAACTCCAAAGGGGAGAAATTCTGCTACCAAGGGAACGGCCTTGATTTTCCACTTATTTTTTAATGATTTCCTGCAGGCAAAAACCTGGAGCCAAAATCCTCCCGACATCTGTTGGTTGGTACGGGTCTTATTTAGAACCCCAGTACTAGGTAATTATTCATTATTTGCTGGCACTAGGAATATGCAGCACATGATGTTTTGCAACAGTTAACTTATAATAAATAACGGAATAAGCACACCTCTTCTCCTAAGTATTTATTTAAATAGAGCATCAGCAAAACAAATGGGATAGCTTCTAACAATTTATTGCTAGGTAGTCACTGCTTAAAATTCACATTTATCATCCTCAAATGCAAAGAATGAAAACAGTTACGTTTTCATTTTAAATTCAAGTCTAATTTTTAAGGATCCAAGACACTTCACATTGTAATTTATGCTAATGTGTATGCCATTCTGAGTAGTACTTAATCTTTGTAAATATATGTATATATACATATATCTAAAATAGAGAAGGGCACTATCTCACTGATAAATAATGGGTTTTATACTCAGAAAACTGTGCCTCTGAATCTAAATCAGACAGAACCTAACTCAAGATCTAAGGCTTAAGCAAATCATTTAACCTTTCTTAACCTTCTTCCTCATGTATTATATGGAGATGGAACTTTTCTCAAAATATTATGGTGAAAATATGTTACTAATCAAAATTTATGGCATCACAATTTGCTGTTGTTTTACATTTTCTTGTGATTTTCCATTCAACAATTCATATCCATTATGTTTTCTGACATTCATACCAGACTTAAGCCCACTGCTTTGAGTCATTTCCAGTCATGGAACCCTTCATCAGGTTTCTGATGTTGTATTTTTTATAGAAGATGACTGTCCAGATTTCTACCATATAGAGCCACTGGTGGATTGGAAAACATGTTCTTTCAGTTAGCAGTGTAGCACATCGTTTACAGTACCCTTACGTCCTTCTGTGTATTCTGTTCCTATTTGTCCTTCTTTCATTTCCCTTATTGATTTCTGAGCTTTACTTCTGTGCAAATGTTCTTCCTTTCATCTTGTGTGTTGACAGTTCTAAGGAGTGTGCCCTCCTGATTCTATTGATCACTGTTTAATCTTGCTACTATTTTCTTGAAGTTGAGCCACAGAGGTGATTTCAGTCCCAGACTTGAAAATGTTAGAATATTGGGGTTCCGCTATTGGTAACAGACCAGTAATAGGGTATATTATGTGATTTTTAGTTTTGTTCCATATTTCTCTTCCAATCTACCAGTGGCCTATTGTGATGCTTTTCAGAAATTGTTAGCAGGGATTGCCAGGCACTATCCAATTCTTCTGGTCTCAGGCTGGTAAAGACTGATGTTGGTCCATCCAACTTTCAGTTAATAATCTGTTCTGTACTACTCACTGCACCAAATGGGGGGAAACCAAAAGTTATGTGTTAGAAGATCACTTAGTTTTTACTCATCAATGTAAGATACAAAGTATTGTTTTAATAGACCATGTTACACCAATTGACCTTGTTTTCCCTTGCAGCTCGAGTTCTGAACTCCCAGACTCAGATACTCATTCTCTCAAGTTGTTTTTGATGATTATGATGATGATGATGATGATGGCTATGGCTAAGAAATGTTCCTGATTTTTCCATCCATTTTACATATGCATGCTGTTGTTTTATGTGCCATCGAGTGACCTGTAACTCATAGTGACCTTATGTACAATAACCCTAAACCCTGCTCTATCCTGTGCCAATCTCGCTGTCTCTGACACACCGACTCCAATTACCCCAGTCACTTAATAAATCCACCTCATAGAGGGCCTTCCTCTCCTGCACTGTCCCTCCATTACACCCTCCCAAACATGACATCCCTCTCCAAGGACTGGTCCCTCCTTGCAACATGTCCAAAGTACGTCAGATGAAGCTTCGGAATCCTTGCCTTCAAGGAGCAGCCTGGTTTAACCATCTCCAGGATGAACCTGTTTATTATTTTAGGAGTCCATGGTATATTCAATACTTTTCTCCAACACCAGGGCTAAAAGGCATCAATTTTCCTTCTATCATCCCTAGGTATTGTTCAGCGCTCTGATGCATAGCAAGTGATTGCAAAGACCATGGCTTGTATCAGGCACCTCTTAGTCTTCAAACTGACATCATTGCTCTTCAGTACTTTGGAAAGGTCTCTGACAGCAGACTTTCTCATGGCAATATGTCTTTTAATTTCATGTCTGCTGGTGCCAAGACTGTTGATTGTGGAGCCAAGAAAACTAAAGCTGTTAACAATCTCAGTCTCTTCACCATCCATCACGATCCTGCCCATCGGTCAAGTGGTAAGAATATTTGTTTTCTTGATAATGAGCTTCAATCCATATCGAAGGCTATAGTCCTTGACCTTCTGCAGCAAGTACTTCAGGTCCTTCTCAGTTTCAGCAAGCGGGGTTGTGTCATCTGCATAAAGGAGATTGCTGATGAGTCTTCCTCAAATCCTGATGCCAGATTTCTTCTTGTAGAGCCCAGTCTCCCAGATAATCTGTTCTGCATATAGATCAAAAAAGTATGGAGATAGGACACATCCCTGGCATGCACCCTTCTCAACTTTGAATCATGCAGCACTCCCTTGCTCTGGTCTGATGACAGCCTCGTGGTCCAAGTGCATATACACAGATAATTTATAAACAGAGATTCACATGCAGAAATTTTGTCTGATTGATGATTATGGTTATAGGTATAGCTTCATTTGCCTATACATATCTGTTCATGTCCTATATCATCCAAGTGTAATACTTTATCTTTTATTATCCTTGGTTTAAAATATAAATATATGCACAATTCAGTGAATTGCTTTTATATTACCTTTGTAGCCATGATCTTCTAACTCCCAAATGATTGGCTATGCCACAGCTTTGCAAGGGATTAGTAATTTTGCTATGTAAATTAAAGATTTTACAGTCCTTTGAGACAATTGAAAAATTGCAAATTTAATGATTTGTGGTTTACTAAGTGGATTGATCAGTTAGTGATCAGGGAAGGATGTCCATACGTTGAAAATGACAAACAGTGGGTTTTGAGGAGACTTAATAATAAAGTGGTTAATAACATGGGTTCTAATTAAAAGGTCAGGAGTTTAAAGATATGAAAGGCTAAAGATTTAGTCCTGAAAACCCTAAAAGGTAGTCGTACTTTATTCTATAGAGTTACTATACAATGAAATTAATCTCATAGAAATAGGTTCGGTTATTGAGTTTAGAATTATATAAAGCTTAATTTGAAATAGATCATTGTTGATAAAATAGATGATAATTATTAAACACCGAAGACCTTTAAATAGATTGACACAGTGGTGACAACATTGAACTTAAACATAGAATAGATAATGTGAGCATGGGACAACATCAGGCAATGTTTATTATGTCGTACAAAGTTAATTCAATGGCACCAATCAGCAAAAGTAACAACAGATAGATGTGCAGTGAGATCACATCATTATCAAGAATGTTATTATTGTTTTGTGCAGTTGAATCAACTATGACTCAAAGCAACCCTGTGAACAATGGCTCTGTACTTTGCCTTATCCTGAGACAATCTCACCATCTCTGACACATCTGACCCCAATGCCACAACCACTGTATCAATTCCTCCCATCCAGTGCCTTGAATCCACAATCAGCACCATTTGCACCAGCAATCAGGTAATCAAAAGATGAGCTGCATTGGAAAAACTGGCTTTCAAGGCCTTCTCCAGAATAAAGAGCAATGATGTCAGTGTAAAGACTAACGTGTACCTGATCTAAGCCATTGTTTCATATGCACAGCAAGTAATTGAATAGACTATGGCATGAATAAGGCACCATTTAGTCTCCAAAGTGACATAATTATTACTCAATAATTTGGAGACGTCTATGACTGTAGACTTTCCCAGTGCAGTACATCTCCTGACTGCTGGTATCAATGGTGTTGATTGTGGATCCAAATAAGAGGATGTTGTTGACAGTTTCACTCTTTTCTCCCTCTATAATGATGTTGTCTGTGGGTCTAGTGGTGATAATATTTATTTTCTTGACATCAAGAAGCAATCTATATTGAAGGCTGTGTTCTTTGATCTTCTGCAGCAAGCATTTCAAGTGCTCCTCACTTTCAGAAAACAAGGTTGTTGAACATAAAGAATGAGTATGGGTAATTTGGAGAACAATCCTATCCCCTTTGAGAACTTGTTATTATTTACATGTACTTTTTAAAGTAATAATAGTAGTTTTAGCTGTGCCAGTATTTCTTTAATGTCTCATATGGTCAGTATGATCACAGACAAATACAGTAACTATCAATTGCATAATTCAAGTTAACATGTGTCTGAATTCTAGATGTTTGAGACACAAACTAGATACAGAAAAGCCAAAGGTAGGGCTTATACTACACTTGCTTTTGTTGTTTAGGGCAGAATTGGAACCAACCCATAGCTGACCCTTTAGTGGGTTTTCAGAGGCAGTTAATCACACAAGAGGAGATTGCCTATCTTTCTCCCATGGAGTGACTGGTGGCCTTAAAACCGTGTACCTTCAGGATTGCAGCACAGCTCCTTGTCACTTGGCCACCAGAGCGCCATTATACCACACTTAGCATTAAAATTTAATTTATATCCTTGACAAAATTACCTGTTCAGAAATACCAATTTTGTGTTTATATGTAAAAAGTTATCAAATACGGCTTGTGTTTGTGGTGAGCTGAAAAATATCTTCAAAAATAATAGGATGAAATCTCTGAAACCTAAACATAATATGTAATAAAACAAAAAGTTGTTATTAAATTAAGAATTTTGGTATGGGGAGTCCTACATATAAATCTGCATGTTCCTATAAGAAAAAGGCAAAGGGAGGTTTGGCACAGAGAAGAAGATACCATTTAGATATAAGGGTGAAGTGTATAAAGAGGCAGAGATGGGGACATGCAGCTGCAAGTCATGAATACTCACACCAGAAACTGGAAAAGGCAAGGAAGAAATTCTTTAGAGCTTCTGGAGGAACCAAGATTATGCCAACACTTCCATTTGTGCCACTGATACGGTATTTGATCTTCTAACTTCCATAATTCTGAAAGAATAAATTTTGGTTTGACAACAGAATTTATTGGCAACTTTCTACAACTGGATATTAACGCTGTATTCTTTAGTTGTTAAATAGATAAGGGGAACTGACAAAAAATGACCCAGGCTATTTGAAATAACAAACACTAAATATCTGATCTAATTGCAGGGAAACTAGGAAGGAGGAACTATTGAATCATAAATAATAAGTTTGATTTTCAATGGTCATAAAAAATGTGCAGAATTCATCAGGACAGCAGAAAATGTGACATGAGCATTCAAAAAGACATAGAAATGCACAATGTCAAATAAATGTAAATACTGAAAGTAGAGAATTAGAGGTATCAATCTATGAATGAAGACAACTACAAAGGAAAAAAGAAGGAATAAGAATAGTTACAGAACTTCAAAACGGAAAGGAAATTGAAGCAATTGCAAGATACATTGAAATGTTTTACACTTGGGAGTGAAATAATAATTTATGGGAAATTTCAAAGCAAATGAATAAAACTGATATTTTTAAAAAATATTAAATTTCTCCATGAAGATGAAGAAATTTAACTTCAAGTGAAACCAATTGTAAATAGAATAAGATAAACATCTCCTTGAAATTGGAGGGAAGTATTTTTATATAAAATTATATGTTACTGTTATGTGCTGTTGAGTCTCCTACGAGTCATAGTGACCCTATGTGCAATAGCTCTGAACTCTGTCTTGCCCTGAGCCAATCTAACTACCTCTGACATCACTACTCCAATTACCTCAATTAATGTGTCAGTCCATCCCATCCAGAGTCACCCTCTCCTGTGCTGTCCCTCCATTCTTCCAAGCATGATGTCCTTATTCAAGAACTGGTCCCTCCTAGGAACATGACCAAAGTACGCAAGATGGAGCTTCAAAATCCTGTTTCCAAGGAGCAACTTGCCTTCAACCTCTCCAGGACAGAACTGTTTGTTCTTTTGGCCGTCCATGATATGTTCAATGCTCTTCTCTACCTCCACAACTCAAAGGAATGGATTCTTTTCTGTGACTCTTAGTTTTTGTCAAGCTCTCTAATATGTAGTACATAATTGTAAAGACATTTGAAATTCTTTAAGCCAATGAAATACAACTGATAGCTGTTATTTTCTTCAATATCTGCAGTGCAGAGACACCTTGATAGATCTCTTCATATATTTGTCCTATAAAGGGAATGCATATTTTCTAGTTTACATATACTGTCGGGAATAATGTGATTTTGGATATAGGCTATTACAGCGCATAACACAGAAAAACTGTCTGCAAGGTAGACAGTAATATAGACAAATAATGAAATAAAATAGACCAATAATGAAGACTTTGAAAGACAACAAAGGCTAAAGAGAGAGATATATTCCTCAGTAAGACGAAGTAAAGATTCAATCACTCACTGGTGAATAGAAGTTGAAGGACCATCATAATAATATTATTTTTAAATAGATATGTTCACAGTAGTTTTGCTGATAGTATTGTTGCGTGAATATAGTTGGTTAATCATAACGTATATTTAACAAAATAAATGATATGTTGCTCTTTTTGTATGCAATTAAGTCATAACTGATTTCTAACTAAGCCTCCTGCAGATTTTCAGAGACTTTTAATCACACTAGAGGAGACTGCCCATCTTTCTCCCATAGAGCAGTTGATGGATTTGAATTATGTGCCTTAGTGTCAGCTACAAACTTAACACGAGGCCATCAGAAGTATATATTCACTCCCAGATTAATTGTCATCAAGTGATTCTGACATAAAATCATCTTTCCTCACTTGAAGTCATTATAGGAAAGAGTAGAACTGTATGTAAAGTTTCTAAAACTGTAAATTTTTACAGAAACAAATTGTTACATTTTTCTTCTATGAAGTACCTGGTTTGAACCACCGGTCTTGCTTTTGGCTAACAGTCCAACACTTAACCCATTGGACCTGTATTCATTTACCTGAAATAAATAGATATGTTTCCTTAAAAAGAAAAAAGAAATGTTTTCAGGGAGAATAATGTTTACAATGTGAAAGGAACAGAAAAAATATATAGTCATTGTTAAAATAGCATCAGCTGATTAAGTAGGCTTTGTTATTGTTGTTGTGTACCATCAAGTTGGAACCAATCCATAGCTGACCCTCCAGTGGGTTTTCAGAGGCAATTAATTGCATGGAAGGAGATGCCCATCCTTCTTCCACAGAGCAGCTGGTGAACTCGAATCACATGCCTTTGGTATTGCACAGCAGCTTCTTGCCACTCGGCCATCAGAGTTCCCTATGTAGGCTTCATATTTTTTAAATATATTTATTTTATACTAGTTTTCATATAAAATTTGTATACATTGTATTTTATTCATGTGCATTGTGTTTCATATATTTCTTCATTCACATTGTGTCTCATACAATCATTCATATACACTGTGTTTTATAAAATCAGTCACCCTTGATTTGTGTCTACTAGTATCCTATATTTTCAGGTTCCCATTAGATCTTTCCTAACTTTTTCACCTTCCCCCTCAATCTACTCACCAAATCCTAATTTTTTTTTTCTTTCTGATTTTGAACAAGTTTACTGAGGTCATGATGACACTACCTTCAAAGTTATGTAACAGGATTGTGGTGCACTGCTGTGCTTAATATAGTTCTTCGAGCTGTAGTCTTTATGACTTTAATCTAATTAGGTCATTGATATGGTTGTTAGATGTCATCAAGTTAACTACAAATCATAGTAACTCTATGCATCTTTCCTTCTGTTGTGCCATTCTCACAATTTCTTTTTTAAATATATTTTTATTATTAATTTTGATGAACATTTACAGAGACTTTGTATTTCCATTCATTCATTGTTGCATTTTTCTCCCTGCCCACTTCTCCCCCTTCAGTTCTCACTTCTCTTTGAAAAGTAAAAGAAAAATTCTTTCATTGGTATACAATCTTCCACCTCTCAAGTCCACTCCACTATGCAGCCTTCATTTTGGACTCTTGTCATGACCATAATACCCCATCATATATAATTTTTAAACTGTTCTCTCCCTCATCTGTTTCAATGCAGTATACATAATTTATCCATTCTTTTTCATTCTCCCCTCAACCCTGATGTCAGTCCCATTCTACAACAGCGGCACTATGCAGTATTTGTCCTTCTGTGACTGAGATATTTCACTCAGCATAATGTCTTCCAGGGTCACCCATTTTGAATAATATTGCATGAGTCTTTGTTTTTCAATGCAGCATAGTATTCCATTGTGTGAATATACCACAGCTTCTCTATCCATTCATTTGTTGATGGGCACTTAAGTTGTTTCCCTCTCTTTGCTATAGTGAAGAAAGCCACAATAAACATGGATGTGCATATATCTGCTTGGGTGGCACTTATGGCTTCTTTAGGGTATAGTCCTAGTTGTGGAATTGCTGGGTCAAATGGTATTCCTATTTGCAACTTTTTGAGAGAGCACCATATAGCCTTCCATAGCGGTTGTACCATTTTACATTCCCACCGACAGTGAGTAAGGGTTCCAATTTCTCCGCAACCTCACCAGCATTTGATGTTTGCTGTTCTGTTAAACTTTGTTTTTCTTACTGGGGTGAGTTGTTTTGATTTGCATCTCCCTTGGAGCTAGGGATTTTGAACACTTCTTCATGTGTTTGCTTGCCATCTGAATGTCTTCGTTGGTGAAGTGTCTGTTCATATCCTGTGCCCATTTTTCAATTGGGTTATTTTATCTTGTTGTGGTGCTCAAGTATTTTATA
>NW_006399860.1:8645350-8646766 GCF_000299155.1 Elephantulus edwardii | reverse complement strand
AATTAATCTTTTTCCTACTTTTAAGATATTTTACTGATTTAAATCTGTGGCATATGCCCTAGCTGGCTCAAAACTCATTAAACTTAGATGAGCTTGTTACCAATTACAATAACTGGCAGGAAAAGCAATTGGCATTGGAGTTAAAAATATTGCCTAAAGCAGCTTTTTGGAAGTCAGTCTAAATTACTTATCAGAAAAAAAATTTAAAATTTATTTCTGATGTACAGGAAAGTGTGAGACAGAATAAGTTCTATTTGTTGGTAACTAATTACTTTGGTTAGTAATAATTTGTTTATCCTTAAGAGAGAAAAAAAAACAAACCAAAATTTTGACAATGAAGAAGCTGATCGTTTGTTGTTGTTGTTGTTGAATTTACAACACCATTGTATAACTATCTTTTAAGATAATATATTGAAATTAGAATAGTAATTTGCATTTTCAGCATTTTTTCATACAGCAAATAAGATAGTATTTTGAAAATATTAATATGATTGTGCCTAGTCAGTAGGGAATTGGGCTGCAATTTGAATCCACCAACTGCTCTGAGGGGGAGAGGGAAATGAGTACTTTCCTCCCTTATGATGTATGGCTTCTGAAAACCTACTGAAGAAGTTCATTATGAGTCAGCCTATTTGATGACTATGAACAAGAATTAATGTCTTTGAACTGTGATAATGGAAAAGATTATTGAGGATTCCGTGGACAACTAAAAGAGCAAACAAATCATCTTAGAAGAAATTTGAACAAAAAAGTTACATTGGTTTCTGTTTAAGTTGTTCTCTCATTTCTTACACTATTCTCAACACAATAACTGCTGAGGCATGCCATGCACAGTCTCATCAGTAAGCTTTTGAAAATCTACTCATTCCTTTGCTTGGCATGTCCTTCTGATATCTGTCTAAATATTTCTCAACCCTTTTAGATATTGAAGTGTCCTAGACATGGCAGCAGTTGGGGTTTAGAGTATGGATATCTAGGACTTTCTCAGGAGAATGATCGGTAGCTTTCCCTTGGGCAATTTACAGACTTGGAAAACCTGCTGGAGGGTCAACTATAATGGTTCTGAATATGACAATGAGTTTGAGGAGGTTTTGGTTTTTGTTGTTTTGTGTTTGTTGTGTGTTGCTTTCCCCCATCCCCAAATGAGTGGATTAATTGTTTAGCTGCTAAACAGTCTTCTCTAACTCACTAGTAGCTTCACGAGAAAAAGACTACATAACCTGCCTCCATTACGATTTTCACAGAAATATCTATAATCAATACCCTTGGTATTGTAGTCAAGGACTTTTCCAAGTTATTGAGAAGCAATGATTCAAATTTGAAGACTAAAGTGCACCAGATTCAGGAGATAGTCTTTTCAATCATTTCCTATACATCTGAAAGCTAGACAATGAATAAGAATGACAGAAGAGAATT
>NW_006399860.1:8638352-8643631 GCF_000299155.1 Elephantulus edwardii | reverse complement strand
AACAATATCACAGAAAAAAAACATGGCTTAGAGCTAACAATTAGATGGAACTATATGTTAATCACAAAGAAAAGAGGAAGATTAACTTCGGTAATGGATATTAATCCCACATGGCCATTTGTCCAATCTGTAGCCAATGTAGGTTGGTACTCTGAATATACTGTTGGGTTTTTTTGTGCTTGTGTGTTTTTGGTTTTGTTTTTGTTATTTCAAGTGGGAGGCTTGTTCATGCTCTACCTGAAACAGAGCAATGGAGTTGATCAAATGTCATGTGACAGACATGCAAAAACAGAACAGAGTGGGTGTCATTGGGCTCTTTTACAGAAAAGGAGCTCTCCTGATAAAGAGGAAAAAGAAATTGAAACCAGTGGAGGCTCAGTTTCTAGTCTCCAATATTCAGTTGCACCAAATCTGATTAGTCAAGTAGGTAAGGACTGCAGGGGCCAGTGTCATCAGTCTTCCTACTACATTTTAATAATTTAAGATTTCTCTGCAGAGGGTAGAAGTTATAAAGAAATAAAATATGATGTCCTAAAGGGTGGAAAAACTACTACTTAAGTTAAATCTGGCTTTAATTTTAATCCTCCTGTAGTTTACACAGAAAGCAGATACAATACAAATATGCCCAATTCATTAATATACCTCCAAAGTAACACCAACTTGATATGAAATAAGTCACTAAAGAAGAACAAACCTCATCTTTTCTAATAAAACCTCATGTATAACTAAATAAACACTATTTTGTAAAAGTTCTACAGATGTAAAAAATGAGTACAATCAAATAATGCTTTCAATGAAACTATCATCATAAACTATGGGTAGTTTGTCTCTCAGTATGGCCTTTCTAGCATGGATGACCGACTATGTGGAGGGCGTGACTATGTAAGTGAGATATGTTGGCTTATCCACAAAGGGATTGGCTATATGCCATTCCACAAGATGATTGGCCAGTCTCAACAATCTACAAAAGGATTGGCAAGTCTTTCCAATATTAAACAGCTCTAGCTGCAGAGAATAAGAAAATCTTTCCCCAAGAGATGAGATGTAATTCTTCTCCCAGCCACAAAAGAGAGAGAGAGAGAGAGAGACAACTCTCTTAACCTGGTGTAGAGGAGGCAGGAAAATGTAGGACATACTTCGGGACATGAGCAGCAGCAAGGGCTGAGCAGGAGAATTGAAGTGAAATGGAACTTGGAGGGGAAGGGGAGCCAGTGTTGCCAGGACTGAGAATTTGGATTGCCAAGGGGCTAATGGCTGAGGTGCCTGTGTATGTCTTTAGTCTGTGTGGTCTGTGAACTATCATATTTTGGATCCAGCAAGGGAGTAATATTGGTGTTAAGATGAGCAGAGAGAGACATGGGAGTGGGAGGAACATGTTTGACCTCATAGGAATTGGTTTGATGTTATTGATGCTAGGGCCAGGGCTAAGTTCCCTCTGTGAAGTTGATAAAGGTCAGATATGGTGCTCCAGACGTATCCCTTGCTCTTTTACAACTATCTTATATATTTCAGTATAAATAAAAAGATACATTTCAGAGATCTCTGGTGGCATAGTGGCAAGAAGCTGCACTGCAATCCCAGAGGCTCACGCTTCAAATCCACCAGATGCTCTACCGGAGAATGAGAGACAATCTCCTCTTGTACCAGTTAGATTTGATTTAATTGTGTACACACACACACACACACACACACACACACACACACACACACACGATATATTTCTATATTATTTCCCGTTCTGATGCCATGGGGTTTTTTCCCCCATAAAGTCTAGTTCTTCAATGATTTTCAGTTTAAATAGGTATGGAAAAAAGGATACATCCCCAAACCACACCTTTCTTAATTTTAAATCACACAGTAATCCCATGCTTTGTTTGCACAACACCTATAGGGTACTTATAGGTTTAGTATGAGCACAATTAAGTCTTCTGGGATTACCATTCTCAATGTCAGCCACCATTTTCTGTACTCCACAAGGTAAAATGTTTTGGTTAGTAACACAATAAACCTTTCATTCTGGAAGGCTAGTTTCCCTCTAATGTGGCTTATAACACTCACTTGGAATCTCTAGTGGCACAGTTCAAGAGGATTCTTGATGCCCACAATGTCCATGTCTCAGGTGGCTTAAATTCACTTTTAACTCATCAGGAAAAAATATTATAATTCTCCCATTGTGATTTACACCCAAAGATGCCTAATGGGGTTACCATAAGAAGAAATTTACACAGTAGTAGTGAGTAAAGAAATAAAAAAGAAGGAATGAGCCAATGAAGGGAAGGCCTAAGTATCATCCAGAAATAATCAATATGAGTAAATGTGTCCATTTAGACTTGAATTCCTGTGCTGGGAAGCCCTATGACATTAGGGGAGGTGAAGAAAATTAAGATCTCCAAGGAAAACCTGACCAAGGTATCAAAGAAAGGTCCAAGAATCCTGAAGGAAACAAAGACTTTTCTCCACCAAGAACACAGAGACATTCTGTTAGAGCAGGCAGCATGAATTGGAATGTCTACTTTCCTAAATTAAAGGAGAATAAACTTCTGTTTATTAAATTCATCCATATGTAGTATTTCTATCATAACACTAGTAGACAACAAAGACAAATATCATTGAGGCAAAGTTGGTAGGAAGCTGCACTAAAATCTCAAAGACATGTGGTTCAAATCTATCACCCTTTCCTTGGGAAAAGGATTGAAAATATCCTCCCATGTGATTAACTGCCTTTAAAAACACACTGAAGGATCAGCTATAAGTAGATTCACACAACAACTACTTGTTTGTTCACACATACTCAGAATTTAGTGCATTGTCTGTTTCATCAATTGTGCTCAACTAATATGAAGAGAATAAATGAGCATGATAAAATTTCTTCTCTTGTCTTTTTTCTTTAATAAGAGTGGTGCCCTCCTGCTCATGAAAAACCATATTTTTCCCCTGGAATTTTAGCCTCAGTGACAAAAGAAAGACCATTATACTGGGGATTAGCAAACTCTTATAAATAAGATCACATTTCTTAATTTTAAATAAACCAACTGATGAGGAACATGTATTACAAATGGAAACTTCTGGTCACATCCTACAGACTTTTGTTTTCTTTTTAACATTGTCATAGGGAGAAATATATTAGTATTAAAGATTGCAAAACCCAGTTCAGGTTGCTTTGGGTATTAGTTCTAACTTGAATTTCAATCTGAGTTAATATTATTGTAATATGTAGTTGACCTTTGAAATTTTTCTAAATGTGTGTGCTATTTTTAGCATCCAGAATTGTTAAAAATACTACTAGAGAGATCAATCCAACCTTCACCTTTGTGTTAAAGGGTGAAGTTATAGAGCAAAGATTAGTAGAATATGTGAAGGCAACTTTAAAGTGTTATATCTTTAATGTGCATACAATTCAATGTTCTGATTTAAAATAATTTTCTGATATTTTGCTCTTGGGAATAATTTTATATTATTACACTAAATTATAACACATTACAATGAAAGTAAGAATTCATATTCTATTATCAAGCTGCCTAATTCTTTGAAACAAATATGCATAATTCAATGATATCCTGTTTTACAGAATCTAAATCCCTGAGGCTTAGAAATCTACATTTTAATTTACTATTGATGCTTCAGAACTGCTGCAATTAGGGAAGCTCAGGCAACCTTCTTTATACTTTCTTCTACCTTCTACCAGTACTACTCTACCCCTCCACCTCCAGCTTTCTAGTACCACTACCATGAAGCTGAAGAAAAGCCTGGACATGATCCAGGGGCAAAATAAATACTGTGTTTGAGATGTTAATGGAAGAAGTAAAGGGGTTAAAAATATATTTAAACTGAGACAATTGTTTTGGTCTCTCTGTGAGGAATTGTATTCCTTTTCATACAGATTGTTTTTCTTTATCCTCTGTAGCCATTGCTTTCAAAATAATTCTCTTACATATTGCTCTTAACATAATTTTATCGTATTGTACTCTATTATATTTAATTATTTTGAAAGTGGAAAATTCATTTTGTATTATCTGAGCTGCCTATGCAAAAACAAAACAAATAAAAATGCATAAATTAAATACAGCCTTAGCTTGAAATCTAAATTCCAGGACTTAGAAATTTGCTGCCAATCCCAAAGTACACCATTTGAATCCACTAGCTGTTCAATTGGATAAGATAAGCAAGGCTCTCCTCTGTGATAACTGTCTCTAAAATCCCACTGGAATGTCAATTACAAGTCAGTTCTGACTTGACACTACCTAACAATAACATCCATGTTTCAGAACTTTCTACCTAAGCCCAAGAGCCTGAAAGTAGAAGAATATACTCATACACCTGAATAGTTGTCCTGACTAAAGGGTTGTGTTCTATTTCTAACCTGAATTGTAACCTGTTAACTTCCCTAATAAACCCCATAACCTTGAGTATGATTCTATGAATTCTGTGTGATTCTTAAGTAAATGGATACAATATTAGCCAGTAAAATAGTAATCCCATGTGAATATTATGCAGTTGTGGTGCATTGTCAAGTTGGAACTGACTCATAACTGACCTTCCAGTGAGCTTTTATAAGAAGTTAATTACACAGGAAAAGGTTGCCCATATTCCTAATGTGAAGCAGCTCGTGAATTTGAATTATGTGCCTTTCGGTTGGTAGCCCAATTCCTTACCAATAACACACGATTGATGCCTTATTGCCTAATAGTAGAGCACAAAGAGTCGTGGGAAGGTGGATTAGTCTTTGAATTAGTAGAAATAGGTGCAGGGCATTTGGGAGGCCTATCTGACCTCATGGAAATCAGCTTTGTGCTATGAATATTATTGATGAGAACCGGTATGCCTTGTGGATTACTGGAGGCCAAACTACAATGCCTCCATGCTTTTTAAAATAATTTACCACTTTTAGAAGAGGGCTCTTCAACTTCTATCTGGCTGGTGTCCTAAAACAGTCAGGAAAACATCTTTCATCTGCTCTTTTCTGTAAAATGTTTGTCTGTCAGATACTGTTCTAAATCTGAGCATTCAAATTAAGACAGACTAGGAAGATGGATTGGCCCTCCACTTCCAAATTTGCAGGTCTTTGAAATCCCCATGTATAATAGTGTATATTTAAACTAGCATATATGGCAACTGAGGGTGAACCCTCAAGTATAGAAACATGCTGTTGTTGTTGTTGTTATGTGCCGTCGAGTCGTTTCTGACTCATAGCGACCCTATGCACAACAGCCCTAAACCCTGCTCTGTCCTGCGCCAAACGCACCACCTCTGACACACCCATCCCGATTACCCCAGTCACC
>NW_006399860.1:8636748-8637469 GCF_000299155.1 Elephantulus edwardii | reverse complement strand
GAGCTATAAAATGAATAAGGATGACAGAAGAAGACTTGATGCCTTTGAGGTATGAAGTTAGAGAAGTGTACTGAACAGGCCGTGGACAGCCACAAGAACAAACAGATATATATTGGAGAGAGTTCAGCTGTAGCACTTTTTGGAGGCAAGAAGGATGAGGTTTTGCATCACATACTTTGAGCGTGTTGCTAGGAGAAATTATTCCTTGGAGAGGGATGAGGACATGATGCAAGAAAGAGTGGAGGGTCAGCAAAGGAGAGGAAGACTAGGAAAATTGACACTGTGACTGCTGCACTAGTCTCTTGTGTGTCAAGAAATATGAAGATGGCAAAGGATAGAGCAGGTTGAGGTCTTTTGTTCATAGGATCACTATGAATCGTACTCAACTCCATGACACTTAACAATGATCATAACATGCAAGTGATCTCTTAAGGATAAAGTCTGCAAAAAATTACTTTTGGTTTGCTTTCTGTGTTATATATGGTTGTCTAAAATGGAAGCACACATCATTTTGTCAATAGATATAATTATTTATTGTAATAGTTAATAGAAACATCAAAACTTCTATTTAATTATAATTCAAGCCAAGTAAAACTGAGAAGTCCATCACTTCAGAAATCAAGCTGACTGAAAAATAAACATAATTGGAAGAACTCAAATTTTGGTGACTATAAACTCATTGGTAGAGAATAGAATGTTATTTAAAAACAGTAACTTCATT
>NW_006399860.1:8626578-8636648 GCF_000299155.1 Elephantulus edwardii | reverse complement strand
AGTCCATACTGAAGGCTGCAGTCCTTGACCCTTCGCAGCAAGTGCATGAGGTCCTCCTCAGTTTCAGCAAGCAGGGTTGTGTTATCTGCATAACGGAGATAGTTAATAGACCTTCCACCAATCCTGATGCCACAATTCTCCTCATAGAGCCCAGCCTCTCGGATAATCTGCTCTGCGAAGAAGGATAAATTGTTGCAAGCAGACACAAGTGATTGGAATGTGAAATTTGAGAATCATGAATATAGGAAAATTGGATATGGTTAACAAAGGAATGGAATGTGTAAATATTGACATATTAGGTATTGGCAAAATGAGATGGACAGGCATGGAACATTTTGAGTCAGATAATCTTATGATTTACTATGCTGGAGATGAAAGGTGAGGAAAAATGTGGTTGCTGTCATAGTTTAAAAAGTCATTTCCAGATCTGTCTTGAAATACAGTGTTGCGAGTGGCAGGATAATATCCATACACATACAAAGAAGTTCAGTGAATACCACTCTCATTCAAATATATGCACCAACAACCAGAGCCAAAGAGGAAAAAATAGAAAATTTCTTCCAACTTTTTCAGTCAGAGATACAGCAAACATACACTCAGGAGCATTAATAATTATGAGTGACTGGAATGCAAAAGTTGGGAACAGAAAAGAAGGATCAGTAGTTGGAAAACATGGAGCTAGGAGACAGAAATGAAGCTGAAGATAGAATGATAGAATTTTGTACAATCAATGATTTATTAATTGCAAATGCATTTTATAAGAAACATAAACATAGTCTATACACATGCATTTCACCTGATTGTATGCATAGGAAACAGATAGATTATATCTGTGCAAAGAATCACTGGAGAAGCTCAATATCAGTTGTGAAAACTAAGTCAGGTGCTGATTGTGGAACAGACCAATAATTATTCATATTCAAGTTCAAGCAGAAACTAAGGAAAATATCAAATTCACAGGAACCAAAATTTGACCTTAAATCTATCCCACCAGGATTTCAAAACCATCTCAGGAACAGGTTTGAGGCCTTGAACAGTAATCAGCAAAGACCAGATGAATTGTGGGAGAATATCAAGAATATCATCCAGGAAGAGTACAGGGGGGTTATTACAAAGACATAAGAAGAATAAAAGACCAAGATGGATTCCAGATGAGACTCTGAATATTACACTAGAGCACCAAGAAGCCAAAGCAAAAGGAAGAGATCAAGCTAGTAAGGAGTTGAACAGAAGATTTCAAAGGGCAGTATGGGAAGACAAAGTATTATAATGAAATGTGCAAAAGAGCTGGAGTCAGAAAAATAAAAGTGGACAAACACTCTGAATTTCCTAAGCACGAGGAACTGAAGGACAAATTCAACCCTCAAGTTTCAATACTTCAGTGTGCTTTGGAAAGAATAGGAAATGTTCCAGGAAACATTAAAGGAAGATGGAAAGAGTACACAGAGTCATTGTACCAAAAGGAATTGGCAGACACAGAAGAATTTCATGAAACAACATATGAGCAAGAGCCCATCGTGATCAAGAAGTTCAAGTTGCTCTAAAAGAATTGGCAGAAAACAAGGACCCAGGAATTGACAAAATGCCAATTGATATATTTCAACAAAAATATGCTGCCCTGGATGTGCTAAATTAAGCTGTGCCAAGAAATCTGGAGGACAACCATCTGGCCAACTGGCAGGAAGAGATCTATATTTGTTCCCATTCCAAAGAAAGGTTACCCAATAAAGTGTAAAATTACAAAAAAAAAATCATTAATATCAAATGCAAGCAAGATTCTGCTGAAAATTATCCAAAAATAACTGGAACAGTACATCAACAGAGAACTGCCAGAAGTACAGGCTCGGTTTAGAAAAGGTCATGGTACAAGGGATATTATAGGTAATGTTAATCTAAATTTGGTGTCTATGTGTGAAGCACAACATTTTATTATTTCTTGTCCTTTTCATCTTGTTTTCACAAATTCCTTACATTTCTTCTTTTCTGCAAAGGATTCACTACTTCATATTTGATGGAGGACTTTGCTGGGTATAGGATCCTGGGCTGACAATTGTTTTCTTTCAACTTTCTGTATATGCCATCCAATTGTCTTCTAACTCATACAGTTTCTGTTGAGAAATCAGAACTTAATCTAATTGTTTCCCTTTTGTAGGTGACTCTTTTTTTTCCCTCCTGCTTTTAGAATTCCATCCTTATCTTTTAATTTGGAGAATTTGAATATTATATGTCCTGATGATTTATTTGTTTTGTTTTGCTTTTTTTTGTTTTTGAGTCTAGTCTGTTTGGTGTTCGCTGTGCATCTTGAATATGGATTTTTCTCAGTCTTCAAAACACAAGAGAAATTTTCTTCTAGTACTTCTTCTACAATTTTCTCAGTGACTTCCTATGTTCTAGAATTCCAGTCATATATATGTTTTTCCTTTTGATGTCATCTCACATTATTCTAATATTTTCTTCATATTCTTTACATCTCATCTCTATTTTTTCTTCTATTATGTTTCCAGTGAAGCTCTTGTCTTCTAGCTTACTGACTCTCTGTTCCATCTCTTCAGTTCTACTTTTTTCTCCCATCAGTGTGTTGAACACTTTTCCACATCTGTATTAATATTCTGGATTGCATTTTTATGCTTTTCTGTTATGTCTAGTACTATGTTGACTCTACCCTCTCTGTCTTGTCTTGTGATAATTTTTTTTAATTCTTATACATCTTTATCTATACTGTCAATTCTCCTTTTTTTTTGCATTTTCTTCCATAGCTGTTCAAGTTGCTCCTCATCAATATGGGTTTGTTTGGGTTTTTTTTTTCTGTATTGCTATATTGTCTCTAGGGTATTTGCTTTCTTAATGACTTCCATTGCTTTTTTCCCATCATTTGTAACTTCTTCTGTAGCTGTTCAAATAACTCCACATCAACATCATTTTTCTGGTTCTCTGTATCTGGGGTATTCATTGGGTCTGCCTTTTGAGGAGGTTTATTTTGTTTTTTCATGATGACTGAAGCAGACTGATACTTTCTTGACATTATGTGAGTATTTTCTTGGTAGATAATAGGTTGTTGTAACTATATAATGACCTAGAATATAGAAATGTTTTGTAAAGTACTGCATATTGGTGCTCCCCTCTTGAGAAGAACAGTCATCCAAGAATGGGATGACTATTGCCCTCCTGAAACCGTGCCTCCATGTGGCCTCTTCTGCTTGAGCCGAAGAAATCCTATCTCGTGTAGCTAGACAGCAGTGTTTCACCCAAAGTATTTGTGATATTGGTAGTCCTGGTGTTGAACAACAGGGATGACATCTGTGCAATCTCTAGGTGGAGCAATGGAGTCTCCAAGTGCTCTGGACAGGATTGAAGTGTAAAACCACAGCCCCTCAAAGTGGCAAGCAATGGTTTTGCCACTGGTAAGGGTATGAGTATGCCTGGGCATGGCTGTAGCCTTTAGCAGACATTGGGGAAGCGTTGGCTGGAAGATGTTCCTGGACCAGCCATGAGAAACAAGCCTTGGTGTCTTGCAGCAGAGTAAATGTAAGATCCCCAAGAGTGGGTCTAGTAAGAGGAGTGGGTCTTGTGAGAGGTGTGGATCTCACAAGTGGAGCAGGTCTCTAAATTTGCTTTTCAGTTCCCTCAACTTGAGAACTGTAGAGCGAGTTCTTCCCTTTTTATTCTCTAACTCTAGTTCTCCACACATTCCATTATAATATTTTGTGTTGTCCTCCTGAGCTGCCCTTCTGTTCAACTTGTTTACTTCAGCAAATTTTTCTTCTGTTTTGGTTTCTCCAGGTTCCAGTACAATTTTGGACTGATTAGCAACATCATTATGGATGGAGAGGAGACTGAAACTATCAATAGCTTCATCTTGCTTGGATCCACAAGTAGTATGTTTGGTACTAGCAGTCAGGAAATAAAAAGACACATTGTACTGGGAAAAGCTACAGTTAAGGACCTCTCCAAATTGTTGAGGAATAATTATGTCAGTTTGAGGACTAAGATGCATCTGGTTCAGATCATGGTTTTTCTGATCACTTGGTATACATCTGAGAGCTGGACAATGATAGAAGAATTAAGGTCTTTTAGCTATAGTTTGAGAGAAGAGCACTGACGGCAAGAAAACAAAGAGATATGTCTTGGAGAAGGTGCAACCGGAGTGCTTTTTAGAGGCAAGAATGATGAGGCTTTATCTCACATATTTTGGGCATGTTGCCAGGAAAGACTATTCCTTGGTGAGGGATATGATGTTGGTAAAGGTGAAGGGTCAACAACAGAGAGAAAAACCCTCAACAAGGTGAGCTGACATGGTGTCTGGCACAGTGGGCTTTTGTGTGTCAGGAAGTGTAAGATGATAGAAATGGTAGAAAAGGATTCAGATCTTTTGTTCATAGGGTCACTGTGAGTTGTACTCAACTCAATGTCATCTAACAATAACAACAACAACAACAACCATATTTACATTGTTGTTGTTGATTGCCCTTGAGTCGAGCATGACTCGTAGTGACCCTATAAACAAAAGGCTTGAAGCCCCTCTACACTATTAACATTTATTAAAGTTCATAGAGTTTCTGGAGTCACTTTATTTAGGAAGTAGATACCACTTCTGCTTCCGATATTTACTATAGAAGAAACAAATTGAGTCTGAGTTTGGGTGTTACACCCTGATGAATCTTTGAAGGTAATTTGGCTAGTTGTATAAATTAGTTCTTTTGCATCTTTTTTAGTTTCTTTCCAATTGACTTGTCCTTTGTTGAGGGTGATGAGTTAAAGTCCTCTACAATTATTGTGGTGCTATTTCTTCAAATCTGTTTTACCTATTTTGAAGATCTATAGTTTGGTGCTAAGAAAATTAATAGGTTCATCCTGGAGAGGGTTAAACCAGGCTGCTCTTGGAGGCAAGGATTCAGAAACTTCATCGGACATACCTTGGACATGTTGCAAGAAGGGACCTATCCTTGCAGATGGATGTCATTCTTGGGAGGGTGGAGGGACAGAGCAGGAGAGGAAGACCCTCTATGAGGTGTATTGATTCAGTGACTGGGGTAATCAGGGTAGGTGTGTTAGAGACAATATTGGCACAGGATATAGCAGGCGGTAGGGCTATTGTACATATGGTTGCTATGAGTCGCAGGTGACTTGATGGCACATAACAACAACATAATTTGATAAGTGGATATTGAACATTGTTATGTCTTCTTGATCTGTTGTGCCTTTAGTCATTATATAGAGTTCTTGCTTATCTTTTATGGTGGTTTTCATCCTAAAGTGTATTTTATCAGAGATTAATATTGCCACTCCTGCTTTTTTTGAGATGCTTTTTGTTTGGTAAATAGTTTTCCAGCTTGCAAATTTTGATGTTTTTATTCTTCATTTCTTAAATATTTCTCTTATAGGTAACATATTGATAAACTTTATGTTTATGGCTTTGGGGTGTGTGTGTGTGTGTGTGTGTGTGTGTGTGTGTGTGTGTGTGTGAATCCATTCTACTCTTTTTCTCTTAATTGATGTGTTTATGTCATTCTCTTCAGATATGATTATTGACAGGCCACATGTTATCATTGTCATTTTGTTTGTGTCTTTTTCTGTTGTTTTTTATTACTTTGGTCCATCCACTTCTTTTGTTGTCTGTGTGTAAAAAATTCTTTTAGTATTTCTTGTAGAGTTGGTCTTGTTTAAGTTTCTATTTTTCCACTAATGATTTAATGTCTCTTATATTTGATGGACAACTATGCTTAATACAGTATCCTCAGCTAACAATTGTTTTCTTTCACCCTTCTGTATATGCCATCCATTGTCTTCTTGCTTATGTTCTTGATTTCTCCTGACATATCAGAACTTAATTCAATTGGTTATCCTTTGTGGTGACCTTTTTTCTTGTGCTGAAATTATTATTCAAGCCTTAATTTTTCCTTTTGAAAAATTTGACTATGATATTTCTTGATATTTTTCTTTAGAAGTCTAGTCTGTTTGGAGTTCACTGAACTTCTTAAATGTGGATTTCCTCCTTTTATCATGATACATGAAACATTTTCTTCTAGTACTTCTTCCACAATTTTGTTAGTGCTCCCCTTCCCACATCGTATTTTTTTTTAATTCTGATAACATGTATGTTGCTCCTTTTGATATTACCTCACATGAATCTAATGTTTCCTTTCCTTTCATGTTGGGATTTTTTGTTTATTTGTTTTGCTTTTCTTTTTCATAAGTTCCTATTGAGTTTCTTGTGTTCTATCTCACTAACTCTCTTTTCCATTCTTTCTGTTCTTCTTTTTTGTCCCTTCATCAGGTTGGAAAATTCTACCATTTCTGTCTTAGTACTGAAGTTTGCATTTTCATGTTTTTCTGTAATTTCCAATACTGTGTTAGTTGTAGCCTGTCTGTTGATGTTTTTTGTTTGGCTTGTTTGTTTGTTTTAATAATTGTACCTTATTTTCTTCTTTCTTCTCTTCAAAGTTCTTTTCAACTTTCCCTTACGGTACCTGTTGATGATTCATCTGATGCAGTTACTTAGCCTTACATGGAGTTTACCATTCATTTTAAGATATCTTTCCAAGCAACCTCACTGCACCTCCTTATTTATGGCTTCAATTCTTTCTTCCATAATTTGTCAATTTTTTAGTAGCTGTTCATTTAACTGTGCATCAATATATTTATATTTCTTCTGCTTCTTGGTCTCTGGGGTATTCATTAGGTGTGTAATCTTATCTGCTTTTCTAAGAAGACTTGGTTGATTGTTTTGAGTGTCTTTCCAAATGTTTGAAACTGCTTGTTGTTGTGAATTCTTGGTATGTGTGAGCCTATTTCTATTGTGTCTGTATTGTTTATTGAAAGTTCCTTACCTTTATGATGTTCTTGATAAATTGCAGTCTTAAAGTTTCCTCTTTAATGGGGAGAGCAACTTGTTCTACCTTAAGTCCTTTCTGGTTCTGTGTAATGGGAAAACCCGTCTTTCCTAAAGTCCTTCAAATCTTGTCCAGTCTGTGGTGTGGCACTTGTGTGAGGAAGCTCCCATGCCTGAGAAACGTCTTCTCCAGAGAGGGAGAGATAACTCAAAGTACCTGAGGAAGCCTATTCTGGTCCCATGCAGCCTAGTGGGAATCTTGCTTGGCTCTGGCCTGCTTTGCCTAAAGTCTGTCAAAGTTCTTAGTGGAAGGCAATGAAGTTCTCCTGGCTGAAGCTCTTCTCTTACTGAGAAGGAGAGGGAATCTCACAGAACCTGAAAGGATTTTTTTCTCATCCCATAGGGCATAGTTGGAATTTTGGCTGTGACCCACCTTTGTTAAAGTCTATTAAAGTCCTAGATGGTTTGTGGAACTAGATAAGATATTTTCTCTCCAGGGAAGGAGATGGCAACTCAGAGTACTTTCAGACAACTTTTCTGACTCTGCGTACACTGATGAGACTCTCACCTGGCTGTGGTCTGCCTTTCCTAAAGTCTATTAAAGTCCATAATAAACTATGTTTATATGCCTCAGAATAAAAATAAAAGTGAATGTCTAACATAAGTAATATCTTGTGTTTGAAATTATTTCAGTCTATTCAAGGACACTCTACCTGATTCTTTTCTGTAATATTTATATTCTATATAATGAAAATGGAAATCTTTTCAATACAGTACTTTTTTTCATATGCATTTAGTATAAATACTGAGTACTGTATTGCCATAGATATATCCCACATAATATTTTGTACTAATTTAGATTAAGACTTATTAACTATTTAAAATAATAAAACGATGCAGTGGAATTGCCATGGACCGAGATAATTTGACAGCCTTTAACAACAAAATATAAAAAAGATAGTGCATACAACAGACAGTGTATCTAGAGAACAGTCATAAAAACTAGTAATAAATGCACAACATTAGGATAGAACTTTTCTATATCATTCCCATGGCTAGATTCTTTATGGAGGAAGATTGTCACATCTTTCTTCTGAAGAGGATCCAAAAGGTTCAAAAGTTATACATTTTAGTCACTAGTTGAACACTTAAACAAGTGTGCCACCAGGTGTCTTTATATTACAGCTAGGAGATAAAATAATCTTCCATCTTCATTCTTTGTCCTATGCTTTACAACTTTTTGAAGATCCAGATTCATTGCTGTGGAGTCAGTTATGACTCAGAGACAAATCCCATTTGGTTTTGGAGGCTGTAAATCATTAATGGATGAGACTACCCATCTTTCTTTGCCAAGGGAGTAACTGTTAGGCTATGCTGTCATACCTCCTTTATGACTGTTTAGCATACCTAATCTTTTGTTATGCCAAAGACTGCAAGAAGGTTTCCCCAACTCTCAACTTAGAAAAGTGAAGTTGCAATTGAGTTAGCACAGTTGGTCCATATTGAGAGTAAAAGGAAGCAGAGGGTTCAAAAAAACTGAAACTAATAATCAACTTGATTTTGACAACTAATTCTGGTAGCATAGTTTGTAGTGAGTTGTGCAGCCAACATAAAGGCAATGCCTCTGTGGCAGTTCCAATCCAGCAGGAACCTCACAAATGAAATCCCATGTGATTTATAGCTTCTGAAAATTGGCCAGAGGGTCAGGTTTGAGTAAAGGTTTGAGTAAATTCTAACTCCATAACAACACTTAAATGAGTGAACAACACTATAGGAGAAAGTGTAATACTTCTCTCAGGTTTCTGAAGCTGTAAATCTTCTGAAGCAGATTCTCTCTCCTTTCTCCATCAGACTGAAAACTAGATTGTACTCTTGAAGGTTTTTTTAGCAGTCCAACACTTAATCCAAAAAATCGTGTTCCCTTATATCGCATCGGGGGAGGGGGAAAGCCATTTGATTCCTTGGAGCTTGTTTATTAACAAAACTCCTCGTCTACACCCTCTAAGATGTAAAAGATGGTAATACTGTTTTCCAGTTCTGCATGAATTATTGAAATAAAACCAAGAACTAGTTCACCAGTAGAAGGCTGAGAAAGCTTTACATTAAAATGTCTCTACAGAACAAAATAAATTTAATCAAGTAAATATGTAAAATACATAAAATCATATTACATTATGCAGTTACAACTGTGTGTGTATGGGTTTTATTGTTGTTATGTGTCATCAAGCTGCCTGTGACACTTAGCAACCCTATGTACAATAGTTCTAAAGCCTGTTCTGTCACCAGTCTCACTAACTCCAACACACCTGCTTCCATTGCCCTATTCACTTTACCAATCCATCTCATCCGGGGTCTTCCTCTCCTGTGCTGTTCCTCCATCATTCCAACCATGTCCTTCTCCAAGAATCAGTCTCTCTTGGCCACATGACAAAAGTATGTAAGACAGAGCTTCAAAATCCTAGCCTCCAAGGAGAAACTTGTTTTCACTCTCTCCAAGACAGACAGACCTATTTGTTTTCTTGGCAGTGCATGGTATGTTCAAAACTCTTCTCCACCACCACAACTCAAAAGGCATCCAATCTTCTTCTGTCATCCTTAGTCATTGTCTAGCTCTCTGATGCATAGCAAGTAATTGCAAAGACCATGGTCTGGATCAGGAGCACCTTAGTTTTAGACTGACATCTTGGCTTCACAGTACTCTGGAAGGTCCCTGACAGCAGTTTACCTAATGCAATTATTTTTTAAGTTCCTGATTGCTGGTGCCAAGAGTATACAATATGTGTGTATATATATACATATATATACACATATATATACACATACATACAAACACACACATATTTTCTTTGTATGTATACATTGTTGCTATTGTTATGTGTCATCGAGTCACTTGTGACTCATAATGACCTTATGTACAACATTTATCTCTTACCAACCTTATTATCTTTAACACACCAAGCATGATGTCAAGGAGTGACCCCGCCTTGGCAACATGTCCAAGGTACATCAAAGAGCTTCAGAGAGAGGAGCAGCCTGGTTTCACTCTCTCTAGGAGAACTTGTTTGTTCTCTTAGCAGTCCATGGTATGTTCAATACTCTTCTCCAGCACCAAAGCTCAAAGACACCAGCTCTCCTTCAATCATCCCTAGTCATTGTCCATCTCTTTAATACATAGCAAGTAATGGCAAAGACTATGGCCTTTATGAGACACACCTTAGTTTCCAGACTGACATCATTGCTC
>NW_006399860.1:8609311-8624488 GCF_000299155.1 Elephantulus edwardii | reverse complement strand
TGGACATGTTGTGAGGAGAGACCGGTCCTTGGAGAAGTTTGGAGGGTGGAGGGACAGCGCAGGAGGGAAAGGCCCTCTATGAGGTAGATTGATTCAGTGACTGGGGTAATTGGGATGGGAGTGTCAGAGACAGTGTGATTGGCACAGGACAGAGCAGAGTTTAGGGCTGTTGTACATAAGGTTGCTTTGAATAGCAAGCGACTCGACGGCACTTAACAACAACAACAACAACATATATATCCCCCACATATTTAGTAGAGACAGTGCCTTAAGAAATTTGAAATTTTTTTGGCTAGTGAAAGAAAACTTTGGACTATGAATCTTTTAATTAATTTTATCTAAAGGAAAATAATTTTACTTACACAAAAATATCAGATATCACCTTTATTAATAGTTATAACATAGGGTTAGTATAGGATATATTTCTTATTGCTAAATACATCATGCATATTACTATTACTAATGTAAAAGAATTTAATTTCCTTCTTCTAGTAAATTGTAGATCACTCGAGGAAAAAATAATCTTTATTGAAATCTTCATTTTTACTCAGTGTTCCCTGTTCAGAGTAGAGTTGCCACATGTTGTTTACCATCAAGTGGACTATGGCTTACCAGGACCCTTTTTTAAACTCTGTATCTTTTTAAACTTTTTTTTCCAATGACTATCATTTCTTGACAACATACCCCAAGTGTGTTACATGAAGCTTCTTCATCCTTGCCTGTAAGGAGAACCCGGTTTCACTCACTTCAAAACATATTTGTTAACTGACAATCCATTGTATATTTTATGCCTTTTACCAACACCACAATTCAAAACCATATAAATTGCTCCATCAGATTGTCCAAATATTTGAAAAAATTCCTCAAAATACTTTCTATAACAATTCCAAATATCACCAAAAAAAAGTGTAGAACAGTACGTTAACAGAGAACTGTCAAAAGTTCAAGCTAAGTTTTGAAGAGTTCAGAGCATCAAGGATATCATTGGTAATATCAAATGAATCCTGGCTGAAGGATCAGATTACCAGAAAAATGTCTATTTGTGTTTTATTAACTGTTCAAAGGCATTTGACTGTGTGGATCATAGCAAACTATGGCGAACACTCAGAAGACCTGCAATCTGATAGCACTTAATTATGCTCGTACGTAATCTATACCTAAACCAAGAAGCTTTTGTTTGATTAAAGCAGGGGAACACTGTATGATTTAAAATCAAGAAGGATGTGCACCAGGGATGTATCCCTTCTCCATACATATTCAGTCTGTGTTGTTCTTGTTGTTGTTATGTGCCCTCGAGTCACTTGCGACTCATAGCGACCCTCCGTACAACAGCCCTAAACTCTGCTCTGTCCTGTGCCAATCACATTGTCTCTGACACTCCCATCCCAATTATTCTAGTCACTGAATCAATCCACCTCATAGAGACCTTCCCCTCCTGTGCTGTTCCTCCACCCTCCCAAGCATGATGTCCTTCTCCAAGGACCGGTCTCTCCTTACAAGATGTTCAAAGTATGTTAGACGGAGCCTCAGAATCCTTGTCTCCAAGGAGCCACCCATACCTATTCCTCAGACTTGATGCACTTTGCTCTCCCTTGTCTCTCATCTGTCCAATTACCCTCTACCTAGTTCATGTTTATTGAGGACCTACTTTGGGTCAGGCACCCTGATATGCACTGTAGAATTTCATGAGCCAACTCCATGAAGAGGAATGTGACATCAGGTTCAGAGTAAGACTCATCAACACCTTGCATTTTACAGGTGACATACCTTATATGCTGGAAATAAGGGGGGTTTTAAATGATTGCTGTAGAAAATCAAAGACTGTAGTTTTCAATAAGGATTATATCTTAACATAAAGAAAACAAAAAACTTCACCTCTGGGTCAATAGGCAACACCATAATAGATGGAGAGAAAGGATTGAAATTGTCAATTAATTCATCTTGTTTGGATCAATAATCACACTCTTGGATCTTGGCACCAGCAGTTAGGAGATCAGGAGACATATTACATTAGGCTAGTCTACTGTCAAGAATCTTTCCAAAATACTGAAGTGCAAAGATATCAGTCTAAAGATTAAAGTGCACCTGATTCAGGTCATGGTCTTTTCTATCACGTGCTACACATCTGAGAGCTGTACAATGAATAAGGATGATAGAAGAAGAATTGATGTGTTTTAGTTGTGGTATTGGAGATGACTACTGAATATCCAATGGAATGGAAAAAAAAGGGAAAAAAAAATCAAACCACAAACAAACCCAACCCGCAAAAAAGATAAGTTGGTGGAAAAGTTCAAAAGGGCAGCCAGAGTGCTCCTTAGATGGAAGGATGGTGATCTCCATCCGTCATCTTATAACCATGTTGCTAAGAAAAGCTATTCCTTGCAATGGGAGATCATGTTTGGGAAGATAGAGGGTCAGTGAAAGAGAGGAAACCCTTCAATGAGATGGACAGACACAGTGACTACAGCAATGGGGTCAACTGTGTCAGAGTTCATAAGAATGACATAAGATAGGACAGAGTTCAGGTCTGTTGTTTGTAGAGTTGTTATGAGTTTTACTCTACTTGATGGTATCTAACAACAAAAAGTTTGTTCTCTAATTGTTCTCCTAGTAGTCTTAACTATGTCACTCAAGGAGTTCTAAATAGTTTGCTAGTGCGTGATTACCTGCATATTTTTTAGAAACCTCATCGTTATTGCCTCCAAAGAGTACTCTGGCTGCATCCTTTCCAAGACATATCTACTTGTCTTCTTGGTTGTCCACAAGATAGTCAATGCTTGTTTTCAAAACCAAAGCTCAAAGGTGTCAATTATTTTCCCATCATTTTTATTCATTGTTTAGCTCTCCGGTGCATAGCAAGTAATTGTAAATACTATGGCCTAAATCAGATCCATCTTAGTCCTCACACTGACATAATCACACCTCAATCATTTGAAGAAGTCCTTAACTGCAGATTTTCACAGTGCCAAGTGTCTCCTTATTTCCTGATTGCTGGTAACAAGGATGTTACTTGTGGATTCAAACAAGATGAAGCTGTTGACAGTTTCACTGTTCTCTAATAATCTTAAAATACTAAAATCAACACTTTTGGCACCAGAAGCAAGGAAATGAAAAGATGTATTGTGTTGGGAATGTGTGCCGTCAGAGACCTCTTCAATGTACTGAAGAGCAATGTTGTTAGTCTGGAGACTAAGGTGTGTCTGATCTTTGCAGTAATTTGCTATGCATCAGAGAGTTGGACAATGACTAGGGATGACAGAAGTAGAATTGTTGTCTTTGAGCTGTGGTGTTGGAGAAGAATATTGACTATATCCTGGATTGCTAAGAGAATGTTCAGGTTTGTCCTGGAGAGGGTGAAGCCAGGTTGTTCCTTGCAGGCAAGGATTCTGCAGCTTCATCTGACATACTTTGGACATGTTGCAAAGAGGGACCAATCCTTGGAGAGGGAAATCATGTTCGGGAGGATGGAGGGACATCTCAAGAGAGGAAGACCTTGGATGAAATAGATTGATTCAGTCCCTGGGTCAAATGGGACCCAGAGACAATAAGATTGGTACAGGATAGAGCATGGTTTAGGATTGTTATACATAGGTTAACTTTGAGTCACAGGTGACTCGACAGCACATAACAACAATAATATAATAATACTATAACAATTATTATAGTTCAAGTAGTCTTATTTTCATTAGGTGTTATCCAGTCAAATATGACTCATAGTGACCCTATGCACAACAGATCTGTCCTCTCCTGTGCCAATTTCATCTTTGTCACATTTGAGTCTTTTAATGTCGTCACTATGCCAATACATTTTGTTGAGAATATGCCTCTTTTCCCAATCTTTTCAAGCATGATGTCTCCAAGGAATAACTTCTCCTAGAAACTTGCTGAAAATATGATAGTCTTGTCATCCTTGTTTCTAATGAGTAGCAAGGCTGCACTTTTCTCAAGACATATCTTTTTTCTTAGTTGTTTTTGTTGTTGATGATGCTTGCCATTGAGTCAAGCACAACTCATAGAGACTCTATGAACAAAAGATCTAACACCTTTCTATAACTATCATGTTTCCCCAAGTTTGTAGAGTTTCCAGAGGCATGTGGTTTTGGAAGTATATTCCACTCCTGCTTCCAAACCTGTTTTACAGCTAGGAGCTCCACCAAACACTGTCCACATTGAGAAACCATTCTGGTATTTGATACCCCAATGGCACAAGGTTCAGCATCACAGCAAACCCAGGTTACTTCATACAGCACATTGACAAAGATTGATGTACAAAATGGAAGAGTGTTCCTCTAGATATAACAGTACTATTCTCATTTAGCAGTGGTTAAGTGTTGTCAAGTAGAATACGACTCAGAGTAAGCTTTGCACAAAAGACCTGAACTCTGCTCTATAACATCATTTCTGTACATTTATAGAGTTTAGAGAGTTTCTAGAGTTTCCAGAGGCATCTAGTTTATGAAGTGGATGCCACTTCTGCTTTCCAGCATGAATCAATCTGGAAGCTCATCCAAATATTGTATGTAGTGAGTAACGATTATGGTATTTGACAAGACTATTGAACAGTATGAAGCATCACAAGAACTCCAAGTTGTTCAGTACAGCAAATAAATGATTGCTGTGTCATTTAAAGAATATTCATTTGAAAATTAATAATTTTTCCCAAGGGTCCTGTGGGATTTTAAAGCCACATCCTTTAGGATACCTTCACCCTTTGTCAAAGGCTCAAGGACACCAACTCTTTGGAAGAAAGAGCAGTAACACATATCAAACACAACCTAAAAAACTTCCCTTATGTGACCAATGTGACTCCCATCAAGCAGCCAACCCCCAGAGTGGGGAGAGGCTCCAGGTCCCTGGCTGACCTGCAAACCCATCCCCTCACTTAGGGATTTTTAGTCAAAGTCTATGGGTTATTCAGTACTTTTCTTCAACATCAAAACCCAAAGGCATTAATTCTTCTTATGTAATCCTTATTCATTGTCTAACTCTCAAATACGTAGCAAATGGTTGAAAAGACCATTGCCTAAATCAGGTGCACCTTAGTCTTAAAAGTGGCATCGCTGCTACTCAATAATTTGGAGAGATCCCTGATGCCAGATTTTCACTGTGAAATGTGTGTTCTTTTCTCCTAACTGCTGATATCAAGGATGTTGATTGTGGATCCAAATAAGATGAAACTGATGACAATTTCAAACTTCTCTAAATCTATCATGATCTTGATTATCAGTCCAGTGGTGAAGATTTTTGTCGTCTTGAGGTTGAGATACAATCTATATTGAAGGCTATATTCTTTGATCTTCTGCAGAAAATGCTTTAAGTCCTCCTTTGTTCCAGCAAGGAGTGCTGTGTCATCTGCATAGTGCAGTTGCAGATTGTTGACATGTCTTTCTCCAAGCCTAATGCCAAATTCTTCTTCATAAAGTTATGTTTCAATCTGTACTCTGAGCAAACAGTTCAAGCCACATGATCTATTCTAAGAATATAGAGGAAAATCATTCTTTCTCTCATCCTTATTGCCTGTGAGTTAGATGTGGCCAATGAAAAGCTATTCAGAAGTTTCAAATCACACTAAAGAAGACTGAGAAAAACTGGATAGATAATGTATACTGAATTGAAACAGATGAGGGAGAGAACAGTTTAAAGCAATATATGATAGGGTATTAGGATTTCACAGGGATCCAGAATTAAGGTTGCATAGTGGAGTGCATTCAGGATGGGGGATGGGGGATTGTATACCAAAGAAGACGTTTATCTTTTGCTTTTCAAAGAGAGGAACAAATGGGGTTTTGGGGGGGAGGGGGAATAGAGCAAAAAGTGCAACAATGAATGAATGGAAATCCAAAATCTCTGTAAATGTTCATTAAAATTAATAAAATAAAATAAGAATGCCTGTCTACTATCCTCCCTTGGAGGGAATAATGGAGTTAAATTGCCAAAGAAGCACTACCATTGAGTTAATAGTGTAAGTCCCTAAGCACCGTGCCACCAGAGCTCCTGAGGCGGGGAGGGGGAAACACAGCTATGATAAAAGGATCTGCCTTTATAGCTAAGATATGGCATGCTTATTATTTTACTGTATCATTCTAAGGAGAGTAAAACAATTTAGAAAGAACAAGAAATATTTCACAATACCATTTTCACTAGGCCATCTGATCTCCATTTTCCATTGCTAATAGGCAGTATTGTATAAAAACTTCTCTAGTGAGATGCAAATCAAAACAGCTATGAGATATCATCTCACCCCAGTCAGAATAGCAAAATTTAACAGAACAGCAAGCAACAAATGCTGGCGAGGCTGTGGAGAAACTGGAACCCTTATTCACTGTTGGTGGGAGTGTAAAATGGTGCAACCACTGTGGAAGGCGATATGGCGCTTTCTCAAAAAGTTGCAAATAGAGATACCATTTTACCCAACAATTCCACTACTGGGAATATATCCCAAAGAGACCATAACTGGCATCCAAGCAGATATATGCACACCCATGTTTATTGCAGCTGTGTTCACAATAGCAAGGAGTTGGAAACAACCCAGGTGCCCATCAACAAACGAATGGATAGAGAAGCTGTGGTATATTCACACAATGGAATACTACGCTGCATTGAAAAACAAGGAACTCATAAAATGAGCCTGGAGGACATTATGCTGAGTGAAATATCTCAGTTGCAAAAGGACAAATATTGCATGGTGCCACTGTTGTAAAATGGGATTGATATCAGGGTTGGGGTAAGACTGAGAAAAACTGGATAAATTGTGTATACTGCGCTGAAACAGGTAAGGGAGTGGATAATTTAAAAGCGATGTATGATAGGGTATTATGGTTATCACAAGAGCCCACAATTAAGGTTGCATAGTGGAATGTACTTGGGGCGGTGGGAGGGGTGCGGGGGGATTTTGTACCAGGGAAGGAGTGTTTCTTTTACTTTTGAAAGAGAGGAGAGAACCGGAGGTCGGGGGAGGGCTGGGCGGGGAGAGAAGTGCAGCAATGAATGAATAAAAGTCCAAAATCTCTGGAAATTATCATTAAAATTATTTAAAAAAAAAACAACTGTAAAAAAATGTAAAAAACCCCAAAACCTCCTCTAGTAATACTTAAACAAAATAATAAGATACTTAGAGGAAAAGTAAGTTGTTATGTTGTTTGTTTTATTTTCAGATGTCACCTAACTAGATTATAGATGACCTCTTTTAGCATCTGTAAGTCCAGGGATTAAATTTTAATTTTTTAATTGTTTATGCAAGTGTTATGTATAATTTAATGTGTTTTTTTAGATTTCAACTTTATACCATGAGTTAAATTCCTTTACTATAATGCAATTTTTAACATAATTATAATAAGCTTCAACACGGCAGGAATATTTTCTTTCTTGTGTAGCAGAGGAGCATTTTCAACCACATAGATTGTAACATACTATAACATTAGTAAATTAAATATTCTAGAACATTTAGAAGTAATAGTATCTATTTTCTTGCAAAATCATACAGTTTATATTTTGTAATGCATAACTATTGTGTCTTAAATTATGGTAAGAGTGTATATTTTAGTATACTAATTAACCCAAGTTATCATTCCTGGTATATATATTTCCTAATAATAACAATGACCAACATAACAATTTTATGTGGGATTTTTTAAAGTTTGTTCTAAATAGAATGTAGACTCAAAAAATAATGGTTAGTTAATTATATTCTGAATATAATAAAGTTCTAATTTCCTGTTTTGCTTTGTTTTAAAGAAATACATATAGTTAGTTACATAAGATCTGGTGTATTATGTTTCTGTTGTGTACCAATCAATGAATAAATCTAAAGCAGTTCATTTCATTCTGCTGCAAATTGAAGAAAAGTAAACAGGCATAAAATATAATTAAATTTAAGGCAATTTCTGCAAAGCATGCTCTATTTCTGAAGAGTAAGCAACAGCTTGTAAAATGTGACAATTTTGTCTTCATAAAGAGGAACAGAAAATATTTGAAATGAAGAAAATCATATGAATGTAATGAGGTTTTCAGAAGTCTATGGATGAACAACAGACTACAATTTGGATAAGCAGGATAAAAATGTTATACTGGTTTCTGCATGAATATTACAATGTTAGTATTTTTCTTTTTTTTTTTTAATTATCAGGTACAGTGCACATCTAAAGTTACCTGTAAACTCTATATTTTATCTCTCGGGCACAAAATGGAATCTCAGAGAACACAACTCTCAACATAAAATCTAAAATCATTCATAGTACTGCTAAATAGGAACTTTTAACTATTATTTAAACTTATTTTTAGATTAAATCTACTGAAACAGCTTAAAAGTAAAGTACCAGATCAAAAATCTTAGCAAATCATTTCTTTTAATTGAAACTATCTCAATCTGAGTCACTTTCCTCTGATTAAAATCTTAGCAACTTCAACTGAGAATTTGCTTTTAGAATGACAAGTCACAAAAATCTATGTAATTTACCTCTTTTTAAAGTTCACTTGGAGTTTGTCAGATAATTTCAGACTTCCTATCAAGGAAAGAAGAACGTCAAGAGTAAGGAACTCTTTAAGGATGGTCTCTGTTTTTCTACACCATTTGAAAAACCTTTAAATATAAAAATAGTTTTAAAAATATATAGGATTTCATAAAAATAAATTGGACCAATCTAACTACTTTGGACATGTCGTCAGGAGAATCTAGTCTCTAAACAAAAAAATTACACTGAGAAAGATAGAGGGTCACTGTAAGAAAGGACAACCTTTTATGAAATGGATTAACATAGTGACTGTAACAATGGGTTAAGGAGATGAGGGATGGTGCAGAATAGGGTAGAGTTCAAATCTATTGTTTACAAGGTCTCTATGTTTCATAGTCAATGTTGTTTTGTTTTTTAATTGAATTGGTGTTAATATAATGGTTGTAGTATTATATCTACAGGGGAGTATCCAACATTCAAGCTGGATTCTGAAGAGCACATGAAACAAGGGGTATTATTACTGACTTTAGATGGATCTTGGATGAAAGTAGATAACATCAGAAAGATGTTTACCTGTGTTTTGGGTTGTGGTTTTTTTGGGTTTGTGTGTGTGTGTGTGTGTGTGTGTGTGTGTGTGGTGTTTTTTTGTTTGTTTGGTTGGTTTTTTGGGTTGGTTTTTTCTTTACATTTCAAAAGCATTAAACTCTGTGTATCACGAAAAATTATAGACAATAATAATGGAAATTACAGAACACTTAATGGTGCTCAAAATGAAATGTGTACATAGACAAATACGCATTTATTAGGCGAGAACAAAGGGAGATAATGCAATACAAATATCTAGATAAAGGTCTATCAATGTTTTATCTTTTCACCATACTTATTCAATCTGTATACTGCGTAACCAATCTAAATAAACGGGACTAAGTGAAGAAGATCGTAATGCCAGGATTGGAGAAACATTCATCAAACATCTTAAATATGTAAATAATATAACTTTGTTTACTTGAAGTAAAGATGACATGATGCATTTACTAATGAATGTCAAAGACTGCATTTTTCAGTATGGATTACATTCCAAAACAGAGATAGTAAATATCCTCAAATTGGACCCACAACAACTTCATAATAAACAAAGTTTGATTCTGTCAAGAATTTCATTTTACAGATATCCACAGTTAATATCCATGGCTGTCAAGATAGCATATAGCACAATGGGTAGAATTACTGCCAAGAAATTCTTTAAAGTGTTTAAAAGTAAAGACACCATTCTGAGGAGGTGTGCTTGACTCAAATTTCAGTACTTAAATAGCCTCATATGCATGTGAAATCTGGAGAGTTAATAAGAAATGGTGAAGAATTGATGCTTTTAAATGACAATATTAGCAAAGGGTTTTAAAGATACTATGTTGCTGAGAAACACTGTAAGTTGAAACTTCTTTGAGGACATTTAACTATACGGCATCAGGATTGGAGGACGACTCTTCAACAGCCTTCATTGTGCACTTGACACAACCTTGCTTGCTGAATGAAACTAAGGAGAACCTGAGGCATTTGCTGTGGAAGGTCAAGCACTGCAGCCTTCAATATGCATTGAATCTCAGAATCAAGAAAACAGATTTTTACCATTAGGCTGATTGATAGCATCATGATAGACAATGAAGAGCTTGAGATTTTTAACAGTTTCAATTTGCTTGATTCTACAATCAACACTCTTGATACCAGCAGCCAGAAAATCAAATGAATTGCATTAGGAAAATCTGTTGTCAGGGACCTCTCCAGAGGAATAAGGATCAATGTGTCAGTCTGGAGACTGAGGTATGACTGGACTGATCTGTGCCTTGTTATTGTTGTTGTTAAATGCTGTTGAGTCATAGGCTACTCATAGCAACCCTCTGAACAAAGACCTGGACACCTGTATAACTTTCATCCTTTCTCCAGATTCATAGGGTTTCCAGAGGAAAGCTATTATGTAAGTGGATGCCACTTCTGTTTCCAAACTTTGTCTAATCAGGGAGCTCCACCAAACACGATCCACCATGTGTAACCATTATCACATTTGACTCATCAGTGTCACAGTGTTTGACTTCACAATAACCACGAGTTACCTCTGTACAGCAAGTGGACATACCAGGGTTATATGACTTAGAAGACTATTTCACTAAAAACAATTAAAGGCAGGCTTGAGGGCTGTGGAGTCAAGTCACCCACCTTTGCACCATAGTCTTCTCAATTATTTACAATGCATCAGAAAGTTAGTCTATCATCTAGGGATGATAGAAGATAGAAATAGAATTGATGTCTTTGAGTTGTGGTGCTGGAGAAGAGTGTTGAATATACCATGGACTGCTTAGAGAGCAAACACAATTTTCCTGGAAAGACGGAAACACAGCTGCTCCTTGGAGATAAGGAATCTGAAGTTCCATTTGACATACTTTGGGCATTTTGTAAGGAGGGACAAGTCCTTAGAGAGTGACATCATGCTTGGGAGGGTGGAAGGGATAGCACAAGAGAGGAAGACTCTGAATAAGATGGATTGACTCAGGCTTTGTGGTAATAGGGGTAGGAAGTCTGGAGTAATGGGGGTAGGTGTGTCAGAAACAATGTTTGGCTCAGGATAGATCAGGGTTCAGATCTGTTATACATACGTTCAGTATGAGTTGCAAGTGACTCAATGGCACACAAAAACAAAAAACAGTAACATTATTAAAAGAAAAGATTATAGCTTCTATCTAACATCATGTGAGTTCATAATTGTTTTCCTATTTTTTGTGGTAGAAAATATATCAACTCCCTAATAATTCTGTTGGCTTAGTTTCCAAATTATTGAGGAGCAGTGATGTTAGTTTGGAGACTAAAATGTGCCTGATTTAGGTCATGGTCTTTTCAGTCACTTTGTATGCATCCAAAGGCTGGACAATGACTAAAGATGACGTAAGAAGGGTGATGTTGAAGAGCAGTACTGATAATCCTATGGCCTGCCAAAATAACAAGCAAATAATTCTTGGAGAGACTATTTTATTTTTGTTTTAATGAAGATAGCCAGACTGTTCATTAGAGGAAAGATGACAAAGCTTCAAAAGGGACATCAGACTTGGAAAGGTGGAGGGTCAGAGAAAGAGATGAAGCCCCTTAGTCTGTTGGATTACACAGGAACTACAGCAATGGGTTCAATCATTTCAGACTTTAAAGATGGCACAAGATTAACCAAGGGTCAATCTATTGTTTATAGAGTTTCTATGAGTCATACTTGAGTCAACAAATGCCTAATAACAACAAAAACAATTTTAAGGAGTTGCACTGCCAAGCCTAGGCACACCAGCTTCAGGGGAGAAATATAGGCAATCTCTTCCCCTTCAGAAGTTATTTAGAGGTTTTGAAAACCTGCTGTAGAGTCAGCTATGACTTAGTTTCAACTCAAGGGCACTTACCAACATTAGGTCTCAGCCATTTTAAAATGTGGCTAAAAGTATAAAGGCAAAAAGTAAAGTTCTCCAATTTGTCTAGGGGTATCTGAAGGGTACAACGAGTTAATGTAATTTGATGATAACTTAAAGACTGCTTTGAAAGAATAAGCTTGGTAAATATACTTACAAATAGCCATTACAGTTCCCATGGAACAGTTTTACTCTCATATGCAAGGATTTGAATTAAGTCACATGCACATAATTAAATTTACCCTAAAACCTGCACCAAAAACTGTCTCTGTAGAAGTTTCCCTATTATGGTTTACAGAATCTGTTTGCTTTCCTTTTGTAGATCATAATATATAACTATAAACTGAATTTCTCAGATTCAGAAAACATAAAAATACATAGATTATAGTGAGGGATGACAGAGATTAGGAGATAATATACAAATGAGAATAGTTATACTCTAGAAAAATCAAGTCAAAATGATAATTTGATTTACCAGAAGTTGTCATTTTTGTCCAGTATAGTTCATTTAAGTATTTATATTACAGATACGCATTTAAAAATTTGGAAACATTTTTACATATTTTTTTAAATTTTTTTTAGATCTTCACAGTCAATAAGTAGTCGCACTGTCAATCCAAAGTGTATGCATCTCTGGAAGTTCAAATCCACCAAAGTAAAACTGGTAGTATCCTCCTGTATCACTTTTTTGTTGTTTTTGTTAGGTGCCTTCAAATCAAGTACGGCCCCTAACAATCCTTTGAATAACAAATCTAAACCTTGTTCATCCTGTGTCATTCTCATAATCTCTGAAGAACTTGAGTCCATTGGGGAACTCATTGTGACAGTCCATCTGGTTGACAGTCTTCCTCTCTTTCACTGACCCTCTACCCTCCAAGCATGTTGCCCTTCTTCAAGGAATAACCTCCCCTAGTAATATACCCAAAGGATGTAAGATGAAACTTTATCACTTTTGCCTCCAAAGAGAGCTCCAGCCATACTTTCTCCAAAATGTATTTGTTTTTGTCAGCCCATGGAATATCCCTTAGTCTTCTTCAGGATCACAGCTCAATGATATTAATTCTTTTTTTAATAATCCTTATTCATTGTCAAGCTTTAAGATGCCTAGCAAGTGATGAAAAAGACCATGGTCTGAGTCAGGTACACCTTAGTCATCAAACTGACATAATTGTTCCTCAATCATTTAGAGAGGTCCCTGACTGCAGACTTTCCCACAGCACTGCATCCCTTTATTTCTTGACTCTTGGTACCAATGGTGGCAAATGTGGTCCAAGTCAGATGAAGCTGTTGACAGCTTAAATCTTCTTTCTAACTATCATGATGTTATCTATTGACCTAGAAGTGAGAATTTTTCTTTTCTTGACATAGAGATGTAATTCAATTGAAGATTCTATTTGTCTTCTACAGCAAACACTAAAATCCTTCTTACTTTTAGCAAACAGAGTTGTGTCATCTGAATAATATGGATTATTGGTAAGTCTCCCTTTACTCCTGATGCCACATTCTTCTTCATAAACTCGAGCTACTCAAATAATTCGCTCAGCAAACAGATTCAATGGTTATGGAGAAATGCTACTAACTTGATGCACACCACCCTTAGTTTTAAGCCCTTGGTTACAGAAATGAAGCTGGAGATAGAATGATTGAATTTTGTACAATTAATGACTTATTCATTACAAATACGTTTTATAAGAAACATAAACGCAGGTTATACACATGGATTTCACCTGATGGTGTGCATAGGAATCAGAGGGACAGTGCAGGAGGGTAAGGCCCTCTATGAGGTGGATTAATTCAGTGACTCGGGTAATCGGGATGGGTGTATCAGAGACAGTGTAATTGGCACAGGATAGAGTAGAGTTTAGGGCTGTTGTACATAGGGTCGCTATGAGTTGCAAGCGATTCGATGGCACATAACAACAACAACAACAACATACTTTGATAAATTTGAAAACTTAGAGGAAATGGACAAATTCATTGAAACTCATTCCCTACCCAGATTGACACAGTCAGATGTAGAAGACTTCAATAAATTCATCATAAAAGAAGAAATTGAACAGGTCATAAAAACACTCCCCACAAAAAAACATTCTGGACCAGATGGCTTCACAGCTGAATTCTACCAAACATTCAGGGAAGATTTATCACTAATTTTACTTAAGTTATTTAAAAAAATAGAAAAAGAAGGAACACTCTCAGAGACATTCTATCCAGCATGCATAACCCTAATACCAAAACCAGGCAAAGATATTACTAAGAAAGAAAACTGTAGACAGATATCTTTCATGAACATAGATGCAAAAATCCTTAACAAAATCTTAACCAATAGAATCCAAAAGCATGTAAAAGTAAAAAACAAAACAAAACAAAAAACCAAAAAACCCAACAAACTCATCATCACCAAGCGGGATTCATAACAGGTATGCAGAAATGGTTCAACATAAGAAAATAATCAGTGTAAAGCAAATAGCAAGTACCATATGATCCAAGGAATTGATGCAGAAAAGACATTTTTTGAAAATTCAATTTAAGAAACTCAGCAAAATTGGAACAGAAGGAAATTTTCTAAACTTAGTGAAGAGTATATAGGCAAAACCAAGAGTCAGTATCATTTTCAATGGAGAAAGACTAAAAGCATTTTCTTTGTGAACAGGGACCAGATAAGGATGCCCACTGTTGCCCCTTCTATTCAATAATTGTATTGGAAGTACTTGATACGGCAATATAACAAGCGAAAGAAATAAAAACCAACCTGATCAGCAAAGAGATGGTTAAACTATAGTTATATGCAAATGATGTCATAGTGTACACAGAAAACCCCAAGGACTCAACAACAACAAACTGTTAGAGCTAGTAGACCGATTTAGTAGAGTGGCAGGATACAAGATCAATATCCAAAACACAGTGGGAATCCTCTATAGTAACAAAGAGAACTCAGAGAAGGAAACCAAGAAAACAGTACCTTTTACAATAGCCAACCACAAATTGAGATACTTGGGAGTGAACTTAACTAGAGATACAAAAGACGTAAACAAAGAAAGCTACTGAACACTGTTGTGAGACACAATAAAAGACACGAACAAATGGGAAAATGTCCCCTATTCATAAATAGGAAGATTCAATATTGTGAAAATAACAATCCTACCAAAAGGAAATTCATGTACAAGGCAACCCCAATACAGATACCAAATTTATTTCTCAAGGAGGTAGAAAGATAAATTGTTAAATTTATTTGGAGAAGAAAGAGATCCCAAATAAGCAAAGCACTTCTAAAAAACAAAAATGAAATG
>NW_006399860.1:8605207-8609091 GCF_000299155.1 Elephantulus edwardii | reverse complement strand
ACACACACACACACACACACACACACAAAATCAATTCAAAGTGAATCAGAGACCTAGGAATAAAGCCCCAAACCATAAAGTTCCTAAGCGACACACTGAAATCAAGCTTAGAAGGCCTACTCTGCGGTATAAAGAGATTGCCAAATATAGCCAGAAATGCACAATTTAAAGATGATAAAATTGATGAATGGGACTTTTAAAAAAACTAAATCTCTGTGCTCATAAAAAACGTTTTCCCAATAAGGTGAAAAGAAAGCCTACTGACTGAGAACAAACATTTGGCAATACCATCTCAGACAAGGGTCTCATAATCAAAGTTTACGCAATACTCCTGGGCCTCCAGAGGAAAAAAAAACACAAACAAATAATCCAATTACAAAATTGGAAAAAGACGTGGAATTACTTTTCACAGAGGAAAACATTTGACACATGAAGAATACTCTGAATCACTGGCAATAAGAGAGATGCTATCAAAATCACAATGAGACAGCAATTTACCCAGGTAGCAGTGATGAAGTTTAGAAGTGCAGCAAGTAATAAATGTTGAAGAGAATGTGGCAAGATATGAACTCTTATACATTATTTGTAGGATTGTAAAATGTTACAACACTTCTGGAAGGCAGTTTGGTGTTTCCTCAAAAAGCTGAACATAGAAATTCGATATGACTAAGCTATTCCACTGCTTGGAATATACCCTGAGAAAATGAGAACTGAGGTTTAGACAGAGACTTACACACCAAAGTTTATTGCAGCATTATTCACTATCACAAGAATATGTAAAAAGACCAAAAGTCCAATCACAATGGAATGGATTGAGAAATTATGGTGCATTCATACAATGGAATACTATGTAGCATGCAGGGGCAATAATTTTGTAAATTACTACCTCACTTGAGAGGGACTGGAGAACACAGTGCTAAGTGAACCAATTTAGTTTCATAAAGACAAATACTGTATAAGACCATTATTGTAGAACAAGTACGAGGATCCAAGGATGGGAGAGGGGGAGCAGAGGTATGAGGATAGGTGGGAGAGGGCGCTTAATCATAGGGTTACACAATTTGATCGGTGGAGGGAGAGGTGGGTAAAGGAAAGGGGACGATCTGGTGTGACTAACAATGCATATGAACTTTGTAAGTAAACCAGTATTTTTTTAAAAAGGCACAAATAAGCATTCTTCTGGAATTTTTCTTTTATTTTGTTCAGGAAACATCTGACATAAGAAATAATATCCTTACCACAGCCCTTGTAAATCCTGCTTGAACTTCTGTAAATTCCCTTTGAATATACTGGTCTATCAAATTTTTAAAGATCATCAGAAGTATTTTGCTTGCATGTAATATTGATATTTTTTTATCCTTTTCACATTCTATTGGGCCATTTTTCTTGGGAATGGGACCAATAGGGATCTCTTCTAGTCAATTGTCCAGGCATTTTGCAGGGTTGTAGATAATATGCTATCACTCACATTATACTTCAGGATACAACTTGGAGTTGTCTTTTTAACTATATCCTTCTTTTCCCACATAACTACAAAACTCTTTTGTGATCACTAAATCTTTGTCACTGTGTTAGAAACAAACAGTAGCTGATATTTTCCATCTTTCTCCCTTGGAGTCACTGGTGAACTGCCAAAGATGAGCAGTCTCTGCGTTAGCTGGTAACTCTCTATGGAATATGTTATGACAGCAGAGCTCCCTTCAAAACTTTTTTAACTAAGGTATTGTAGTTGGTGTAATTTAGTTTGATGTAACTAGCATAAATATAAATCAAGAGGATACTGACTACAATAAAACAGTATTTTCTGGTTCCATTGCTTTTAAAAATGTTTTCTCAGCAATATAAAGAGAGAGGGGAGAGAGGGGAAGATCAAAGATATAACCAATAATCTTTATAAATCACTGAGTCCTTTAATCTGTACTTCATGGAAGGAGAAAAAAAATGAGCAGGACTTTCTATAGAGGTAACTTTAAAAAAGAGGACAATGTGAACAAATGATGTCAAGATCTTCTGAGATTTCAAAAGATAGGCGTTATAATGTCAAGATTATTAAAAGTACAGTGGTATATTCTCTATCAGAAATAAATAATACACAGTTACCTGTTTCTACTGCATTTTTTGGGGGGAGAGTTTCTGCATGAAAATATATTTAATTCCTGTGGAAAGAAAGATGATACAATATTGCTTTATAAATTAAGTGAAATTTCAAAACCAACATTTAAAAAATAAAAAAAACAGCAACTAACCATATACTATAGAAAAACTTTGTTCTAAAGTGAAAATAGTTTTCTGAGCTTTTACAACACTGTCAGATTTTTGGTATCAGGAAGAGATGATTAGTCTCAGCATGGAGCCACACAGACTGCAAAGTGCTGAGTATAAAGATTTTTATTTTTTTTTAAGAAAGCAATTTTGTCATTTTATGTGCTTAAGAAAATCAGTCCTTTTGTACTGAAAAACTTTTACTTGTGAGTTAACTGTTAGCTTACTTAGATTCTAAATAAAAATTTTTAAAAAGAAACTTTGTGAAAAATAATGAATCTATAAAATGCTGTAAAGTTCAAGTAAGTTGCTTTTTTGAATGAAAGAAAGTGCTTTGAACTGGACCGCTAACTCCAGAAAGTTCAAACAGGATCCACATCTCACACCATACACAAAAATCAACTCCAGGTGGATCAGAGACCTGGGAATAAAGCCCAAAACCATAACGTTCATAAAAGACAAACTGGGACCAAGTTTAGAAGGACTAGTCTATAGTAAAAAGGAGCAGCCAAATACAACCAGAAATACACAATCTGGATAGGATAAAATTAATGAATAGGACCTACTAAAGATTAAATCCCTGTGTTCCTCAAAACGTTTTAAACTTTTTCCAAAACCTAGATTCATAGAAGCAGAATTCAAGAAATCAAGTTATATATTACAGTGGGCAAATCTATTGATAAAGATATCTTTGCTAAAGAACAAAAATTTGTACCTGGCCCAAGCAGAAATAGAAGCTATTTTAAATTGCTTCATATGCATGTGAGAGTTGGAAAATGTATAAGAAAGGCCAAAAAGAAATTGATGCCTTTGAGTTGTAGTGTTGACGATGAATACTGAAAATAGCATAGACTTCTAAAAGAATTAACAAATGTGCCTTGGCGGGGGTGTGGGGTGGGAGTGGGGCACAACTCTTCTCCAATAGGGTGAAGAGGAAATCTACTGACTGGGAAAAATTATTTGACAATACTATTCCAGACAAGGGTCTCACAACAAAAGCTTACAGAATATTACTGGGCTTCCGGAAGAAAAAAGACTGATAACACAATTATGAAATGGGCAAAAGTCATTCAAATACTTTTCACAGAAAAAGACATTTGGATGACCAAGAGACACATGAAGAAATGTAAAGAATCTCTGGCAATAAGAGAGGTGCAAATCAAAACCACAGTGAGATACCATCTCAGCCCAGTAGCCCTGGCAAAGTTTAGCAGGGCAGCAAGCAATAAGCATTGGAGACGATAGGGAGAGATGGGAACTCTCATACATTGTTGGTGGGACTATAAAATGGTACAACCACTCTGAAAGGTAGATTGGCATTTCCTAAAAATAGTTGAATATAAATACTCCATGTAACTAAGAATATACCCCAAGGCAATTAGAGCTGAGACACAAAGATCTGTACACCAATGTTCATAGCAGCATTATTCAAAATCATAAGAATATCAAAACAGCCCAAATGTTCAACCACAATCAAATAGACTGAGAAATTGTGGTATATTCACACAATGAAATACTGTGCAGCACTCAGGAGCAACAGTTTCCAAAAAAATATTACATAACTCGAGACCTACTGGAGAGCATTAACTCAATCTCACAAGGACAAATAGTGCATAAGACTG
>NW_006399860.1:8602624-8604542 GCF_000299155.1 Elephantulus edwardii | reverse complement strand
GTTATTATTGTTGTTGTTGATTGCCTTCAAGTTGAGCACGATTCATCGCTGTCATGTAATGAATCAATTAATTGTACAAAAAAAAATTCTTGAGAAGGATTGTATAAAACACAGTGAGAAATACAGAATAGTGTGAAACACAAAGCACAAACTTTGTAAGCAAACCAATATAAAATAAAAAGAAAATAAAATTGCTTTGAAAGAACAAAGTATGCAAAAAGTTTGTGAAGTATGCAAAACTATCAATTTGAGATGACAATCACTAAAAGGGCTAATAAAAGGTGTTTAAAGGTTTCACTACATGCAAGATAACACAAGGTATTAAAAATTTAGGAGATTATTTTATTTTCTTTTTTTGTTGTGTACTATCGAATCAGATCTTACCGGCACAGGAGGAGATTGCCCCTCTTTATCCAGCGAAACATCGGGTGGATTTGAACTGTGCACCTTCGTGATTCAGTACAGCTTCTTGCCACTAGGCCACCAGAGCTCCCTCTAGGCGATTATTTTAAATGAAAAATTTATTTTATCATTATCAAAACATTCAGATATATACCTAGCGTTTCAAGAATAGGCAACAAAGAATTGAAAACTATTTTAAATATAAAATGGACTATTATAGGCATGTAAGTCTAGATGAAATAACCTTCAAGTTTGTTTTTCACATGCAGTAATTTAAGCAATTAACATTTTAGGAAAAATAAATATATATGAATGTGTTATAAAATAGCAAAATGATTCATTACAACATCTTGTTGAAACTCTTGGTATTGTAACAGAACAATCTAACTTACATAGATTACACTTTAAGGATAAACAGATTTTTTTTTATACATTCTGTCCTAGAAATAGTATTCCCCCCCCCCTTTACCTTTAAAATATAGCTACAAATAATTCATATGTAGGAGTCCTGGTAGCTCAAATGATTATTCAGCTCATAAGTGACAGGCTGTAATTGGAACCTACAAAGCAGGTCTCTGGGAAAGAGATGATCTCCTTTCATAAAGATTACTTGCATGGAAACCCTACTGTCATTTGGGGTCACTATAAATAAGAATTACCATGTGGGCAAGAACAACAATGTACTCAGTTCTTTTTTTCTCTTGTATTACATGTGGTAGATATTTTCTAACTAAATGAGGCTCAATGATGTTTACCCCTTATTATTTGAGCTTCTGTTTAACAACACTTTCCTTTTGAGTGTGGACTGGATTTATTGATTTGCTTGTAAATAGAGAAACATAGCAGAAGTAACTGAATGCCAACTTCCATATTAGATTTCCAAGAATCTGTGGATTTTGTCTTACTGCTCCTTTTTCACTCATGTGCTTACTTTTTCTGAAGGAAGCCATATGCTACATTATACAACGGCCGATGTTCATGTGACATGGATGTTATTTTGTTCTTTCAACTCTCAGGAAGGAGTTGAGGCTTGTCAACAAGTAAGTGAGATAGTTTGAAATTAATTAATCTCCTATGCAAGTCCAGTGATGGCTGCAGTCCCGGTGTACATGTCAGCCTTTCCCCCCCCCCTTTTTATACTAGTTTATTTACAAAATTTGAACACTTTGATTTCAAGAAGGAATTATTTTCATTTCCCTCACCCCCCACCCGTCAAATTGTATAACCCCATGATTAATCCTCCCTCGCTCTGCACATCCTCATCCCTCTGCTTCCACCTTCTCCCACCCCTCTTGGATCCTTATACTCATTCTACAATAATGGTTATATACCATATTTATCCTTGTGGGACTTATTATTTCAGTCTTTTGATAGACTTTGAGCAAGAAGTGTCCAGGGAAATCACATCTAGACTTCTTTTTTTTTTTCACTTTCTTTTTTTTTCCTTCTAGAATTATATTTTATTAATTTTCATAAACATTTACAGAGATTTTGGGTTTCCATTCATTCATTGTTG
>NW_006399860.1:8598199-8600431 GCF_000299155.1 Elephantulus edwardii | reverse complement strand
TCTTGTTTTGGGGTTTCTTAATTTTTAAATAAAACTAGAAAATTATATTAATATTAGGTGCATTTAGACATTTAAAATTACCAAACTTGGGAGGGACTATAGAACATTATGCTGAGTGAACTTAGTCTCACAAGGACAAATATTGTATAAAACCATTATTGTAGAATGAGTATGAGGGAGGAAGTGTGGGTAGAAGTATAGGAATGAGGATGTGTATCTGTGTGGATGGGATTAATCATGGGGTTGTACAATTTGATGGGTTGGGGGATGAGGGAAATTGGAAGAACATGGTCTAAAAAACAATGTAGTCCAAATAAACTAGTATAATTATAAAACCCCCAAAAGTCTCACCTAGATGTTTAGAAATGGGCCTTTATGGAAACCAGTAAATACCTGGTAATAATTATAACTTGTTATTAACTTGATTGTAATTTGATATGTGCATTATACAGTTGTATCAATAACAATAGAGTTTGAGTTATGAAATCTGAAGAAGAGACATAATTTAGATGATGGAGGTAAACCTAAGCTAAATCATGGCCTTTTCTGTTGTATCAGATGCATATGTAAAAGAAAATATAAAGAAGAAGTTTGTTGTTGTTATGTGTCATCGAGTCACCTGCAATCCATAGCAATACAGCACGCTGTGATACAGCAGCTCTGAACCCTCCCCTATCTTGAGCCAAATTCACTAATTCAGAAAATACGAACCCTACTTGCTCCAGTTACTGTACCAATACACCTTATCCAAAGTTTTCCTCTCCTGTGCTTTCTTCCAGCCTTCTGAGCATGATGTCCTTCTCCAGGGACTGGATTCTCCTTGTCACATGCCCAAAGTATGTGAGATGGTGTTACAAAACCCTATCCTCCAAGGAGAAAATTGGTTTGACCCTCTCCAAATCTGACATACTTGTTTTCTTGGCAGCCCACGGTATTTTCAAGACTATTCTTCAGCACCGCTATTTAAAGGCATCAGTTCATCTTCTGTCATCCTTAGTCATTCTACAGCTCTCTGATACATAACAAGTAATAGCAAAGACCATAGCCTGGATCAGGTGCACCTTAATCTCTAGACTAACATTATTGCATTTCAATACTCTGAAGAGCTCCTTGACAGCAGATTTTCCCCAATGCGATTTGTCTTTTGATTTCCTGACTGTTGATACCAAGAGTGTCAACTGCAGAGCCAAGCAAGCTGTAATTGTTAACAACTTTAACCTCCTCTTCATCCATCATGGTGCTGCCAATGGGCCAATGGTTAGAATCTTTATCTTTTTGATATTGAACTTCAATCCGTATTGAAGACCACAGTCCTTGACATTCTGCAGCAAGTACTTCAGATCCTCTTCCATTTCAGCAAGTAAGGTTGTGTCATCTGCATAACGTAGATTGCTGATGAGTGTTTCTTCAGTTCTGATGCCACATTCCTCATAAAACCCAACTTCCCAAATGATCTATTCTGCATATGGGTATGGAGACAGGATGCATGACTCTTTTCCCGATTTTGAACCATGCAGTATTTCCCCACTCTGTTCTGAGGATTGCTTCCTGGTCCAAGTATAAGTTTCAAATAAGCACAATCAAATGTTTTGCAACTTCCATTTTCCTTAAGTTTAGCCACAATTTGCTGTGATCCACACAGTCGAATGCCTTTTTATAGTCAATGAAACACAATAAAACACAGATAGACATTCCTCTTTTCTTTCTGCCAAGGTCTATCTAGCATTGGTAATAATGTCTCTAGTGCCATGACCTCGTCTAAATCCAGCTTATAGTTCTGGTAGTTCTCTTTCAATGTACTGTTCCAGTTTTTTCTGTATAATCCTCGAGTTGCTATACTTAAGGAAGCTTTGGGAAGAATATTAAATGATCCAGAAAGTATTAAAAGAAGAAAAAGGGAAGAGTATACAGAGTCACTGTACCAAAAGAAATTGGTAGACACAGAAGAATTTAATAAAGAAACATGTGAGAAAGAGCCTATGGTAATGAAGGAAGAAGTTCAAGCTGTGTTGAAGGAATTAGCAAAAAACAAGGCCTCAGGAATTGACGGTGTATCAATTGACATATTTCAATTAACAGGTGCTGCCCTGGACGTGTTCACCAAGTTGTGTCAAAAAATCTGGAGGACACCATCAACTGACTGGGCAAAATCTGTATTTGTTCCCATTCTAAAGAAAGGTGATCCAACAGAGTGTGGAAATTACCAAAAGATATCATTGATATCACAGGCAA
>NW_006399860.1:8581272-8584009 GCF_000299155.1 Elephantulus edwardii | reverse complement strand
TTATAAATGAAGCTTTCCATGGCTTCTGTGATTTCAAACACATCAGCTGATGGTAGTTCCTTATGTTGGGATCAGTGTCTCTGAAGTTTAGTTGCAATATTTATCGGTCAAAGGTGATGCTTCCTCTACAGATCCCATGGTACTTTCTGAAATATTTTAGTGTCAATCAATTCTTTTTGATACAGTGACTCTGTATTCACTCCATCTTCTTTGCTGCCTCCTGGATCATTCAAACTTCTACTCATTGTATCTCACTATTGCAATTTGAGACCTACATGTGTTTTTCACTTCTTTCAACTTGAGACATGCTGAACAAATTCTTCCTTTTTTATTCTTCAACTCTGTCTTTCTACACATTATATTTTGCTGTCTTCTCAAGCTGCTCTTTGTGCAGTTTATCTTTTTCCATGGAGAAAGCCCTCAGAAAATTGTTTCTTATGTACTACGTAAATTATGTAGATATACAGGATATCTATGTGGGAGTTTTATATGCAAAATAATGTGATAATGATCTGGAAAAAAGTTTATTTCGTAAGTTGCCTTAAATTTAAATTGCACATATAAATTAATAAGTGAAATGTTTTAATAGTAATTTCCTATTTTGTATGAAATGAAACATTTATAGTTTTAAAGTTTCATGAAGATATTATTGCACTACAATATTTGTAAGCCCAGCTCAGTTCACCTTAGCACTAGATATGACAGGATTCAGGTCTGTGGTTCTGAGGGTTGTTGTGAGTTGTTCTCAACTCAATAGTACTTAACAACAGTCACAATATTAATATATTAATCTGGAAGTCTTGAGTTCATCAGACTTGGACTAATCTAAGGAAAACTAGCCACTATTTTTAGTTCATGTTCAGGAGGTCTGGAAAGTTTTAGATTTATTATTTTAATTTATTTTTAGGTATGTGAACATTATGTGTTTTAATCCAGGGGTTTTTTTAAATGTAGAAGGTTTCAAAGAATATATAAGAATTAAGAAAAAAATTAACATCTGCTATCCCATTTACCATATATGTGAAAATTACATTTATTTATGAGAATATATTCTGTTTGAAAAATCACAGAATATTTAAGTACATCGATTTATAAGATATTTTGCTACACATAAATAAACATCTATTCAACACCTATTTACTATTTCTTAGTTTTAATGTTATGAGCCCTTTACATCATTAAACATTCTTCAAAACCTTATAATTTTTCTAATACTAGAATATATAATTTTGTAATACTAGAATGTTGCATTGATGAATTTAAGATATTGATGCAGCATCTCCATTTCTTAATTAATCTCATTATAGAAAAAAATCCCTAAATACTTATCTTACATTATTGTGACAATTTTCTTATTTTTAAGTTCAGTTACTAATTCAGTTCAGCTCAGTTATGAATATAATAACTTCAAAATGTTTTGGCATGAATTATAAAAAATTTCTTTCAAACAATGATTCTTATAATTTGAGCTTCATTGAGCACTAATTCTTCCACATGTTTAATGACAACACAATATCACAATATATTTCATCTCTGAAATTTTTTACTAGCAAAAGCTAAGTCAATAATTAAAATTTCAACCAAGAGTTATTTTAGGAAATTTGATTAACATTCTCAGACTTGATTAGATAGTTTTATTACACTCCTATAATAATCTAGATATATTTTTTTCTATCTTTAATGTCTTATCAGAGAATCACAGATACCCTTCTTCTAGTAGTCAGTATGCTCACAGGGCATAACATATAGTAGACAACATATAGTATATAATTTCTGTTAAAATTGTAAACTATCTAATCAATACTTTTTTGAATCAAAATGATATTTTCACAATAAGTTTTATTTGTGGATAAATATTGTTTGTTCATTCCTCACCACTGGACCAATGTACAACATTTTGAAAAATGGAGAAAAAGTTGAAATTATAAATGATTTTATCTTACTTAGATTCACAACTAACACACTTGGTAGCAGCAGTCAGGAGATCAGGAAACACATTGCACTGGGCAAGTTGTCTGCTGTAAGGGACCCCTCCAAATTTCTAATGAGCATTGATAGCAGATTAAAGGCCAAGGTGTGCCTGATTCATGCAGTGGTCTTTTAAATCACATTCATTGCATCTGAGAGCTGGACAATGAATAAGGATAACAGAACAAGAATTGACACTTTTGAGCTATCATCATGGACAAGAGTTCTGAACACTGCATGGACTGCCAAAAGAACAGCTATGTCTTGCAGAAACTGCAGCTAAAAGAGGCTATTCTTTGGAGAGGGAAATCATACTAGGAAAGGTGGAGGGTGAATAAAAGTAAGGAAGACCCTTGAAGAGATATATAGACACAATGAGTGCAAAAATGAGCATAATAGTGACAGAGATGGTGTCAATGACACAGGATAGGACAGATTTCAGATCTGTATTTTGTAGAATCACTCTGAGTCATACTGTACTTAATGACACCTAACAACAGCAACAACATTTTATATGAAGCAAAATAAGCAGTAAACTGATACCTTACCTGGGGTTTTAAAAATAGGAAATGAATCCAGATTTTATCTCAAGCCTGATATTGGCATTCTGAATCATAGCAATCTATTCAAACAGTTTAACAGACTACATCCATGAAGGAAGTGAAAAAATATTTGAGAAAATAATCTTAATGCTTAAGAAGCATTAGTTACAATGCATATTAGTACCTGGCTCAGTGACATTAATAGTGAATTTATATATATTTTCTAT
>NW_006399860.1:8579626-8581172 GCF_000299155.1 Elephantulus edwardii | reverse complement strand
TTCCTGGGGTTTTATTTTTCACCAAGTCCTTCAGAGCAGCCTGAACTTCCTCCTTCATCACCATTGCATGTTGATCATATGTCATTTCTTGAAATTCTTCTGTGTCAGTCATTTATTTTTGGTACAATGACTGTATACTCCTTTCATCTTATTTTAATGCTTCCTGAATCATTCAACATTCTGCCTACAGCATCCTTGAGCACTGTAACACATGGCTTGAATTTATTCTTTAGTTCTTTCAGCTTCAGCAATGCTGAATGAGTTTGGCCATTTTGATTTTCCAATTCCAGCTCCTTGCACATTTCAATATAATATATTGCCATGTCTTCCTGAGCTGCTCTTTGAAATCTTCTGTTCAGCTCCTTAATATCTTGATTTCTTCCCTTTGCTTTGGCTTCTTGGGGCTCTAGTGCAATATTCTGTGTCTCTTCTGACATTCATTTTAGTTTTATCTTCTTTCTCTTTCTTTGTAATGATCTTTTGCATTCTTAATTAATGATATTCTTGATGTCTTCCCACAGCTCATCTGGTCTTTGATCATTAGTGTTCAAAGCCTCAAATCTGTTCCTGAGTTGGTTTTTAAATTCAAGGGTGATAAACTCAAGGTCAAATTTTGATTATTGTGTATGTGATTTAACCTTCTTTAGCTTTACTTTGAACTGGCATATGAGTAGTTAATATTCTGTTCTGCAATCAGAACCTGGCATAATTTTCAGTGCTGATATTATACTTCTCCAATGATTCCTTCATGGATGTAGTTGATCTTGTGCATTCCATCATTTGAAATCCATGTGTATAGCCTTCATTTATGTTTCTTATAAAAGGTATTCACTCTGAATACATAATTTATTGTGCAGAATTCTATCATTCTATCCTCAGCCTCATTTGTTACCAAGTCCATAGTTTCTTACTTCTGGTCCTTCTTCCTGCTTCCCAACTTTAACATTTCAGTCACTCATTATTATTAATGTATGTTGGTATGTTCAATTAATTTCTGACTGTAACAGTTGGTAGTAATCATCTATTTCCTCTTATTTCACTCTAAATTTTGGCGCATAAATTTGAATGGTAGTGGTATTAACTGGTCTTCTTTGTATGTTTATATTATCCTGTCACTCACAATGTTATATTTCAAGATGAATCTAGAAACAGTCTTTTTAATGCTGAAAGGAACCCCCCGGTTTTTCTCACCTTTTTATGTCCAGGGTAGTAGATCATGTGATTATCTGATTCAAAATGCCTGTGCCAATCCATCTCATTTCACTAATACTTAATAAGCCAATATTTATGTATTCCATTTCTTAACAATGTCCAGTTTTCCTACCTTCATGCTTCTTACATTCCACATTCCAATCATTAATTTCTACTTACAACTATTCCTCCTCCTTGGTGTTTCCAAATTTGAGAGCTCTGTCTTAGTTGTCATACTTATTAGTCTAATCTAAGTGTACTTTGTTGCTGATGTTAGATGGATCTTGGCTGAAAGCAGGGAATACCAGAAGAATGTCTATCTGTGTTTCATTGACTATGCAAAGGCATTTGACTG
>NW_006399860.1:8576394-8579067 GCF_000299155.1 Elephantulus edwardii | reverse complement strand
CTGGGAGGCTGGGCTCTATGAAGAGAAATGTGGCATCAGGATCAGAGGAAGACTCATCAACAATCTACGTTATGCAGATGACACAATCCTGCGTGCTGAAACTGAGGAGGATCGGAAGCACTTGTGGCAGAAGGTCAGGGACTGTAGCCCCCAATATGGATTGAAGCTCAATATCAAGAAAACAAAGATTGTCACCACTAGGAAAATTGGCAGCATCATGATATTTAGTGAAGAAATTGAGATTATTTACAGCTTTAGTTTGCTTGGATCCACAATCAATACTTTGGGCACCAGCAGCCAAGAGATCAAAAGATATTGCGATGGGGAAGTCTGCTGTTAGAGACCTTTCTAAAGTACTGAAGAGCAATGATGCTAGTATGGAAATTAAGGTGTGCCTGACACAGGCAATGGTCTTTGCAATCACTTGCTATACATCAGAAAGCTGGAGAGAGACTAGGGATGACAGCAGGAGAATTGATGTTTTTGAGTTGTGGTGTTGGAGAAGAGTGTTGAATATACCATGGATTGCTAAGAGAAGGAACAAGTTTGTCCTGAGGAAGGTTAAACCAGGCTACTCTTTGGAGGCAAGGATTCTGAAGCTTCGTCTGACATACTTTGAACATGTTTCAAGGAGGGACCAGTCCTTGAAGAGGGATGTCATCCTTGAAAGTGTGAAGGGACAGTGCTGGAGAGGAAAATCCTCGATGAGATGGATTGATTCAGTGACTGGGGTAATGAGGGTAGTGTGTTGGAGACAGTGAGATTAGCACAGGATAGAACAGAGTTTAGGGCTGTTGTACATAGGATCACTATGAGTCACAGGCAACTAAACAGATCATAATAGCAACAACATATGACAAAGAGCCAATGATGAAGGAAGAAATTAAAACTGTACTGAAAGCACTGGCAAAAAATAAGTTTCCAGGAACTGGTGAGAGACTAAATGGCATGTTTCAAATACAGATGTAGCCTTGGACATGCTCACCATTTTGTGCCAGGAAATTTGGAAGACAACTATATGGCCAATTAACTGGAAGATATATATAATTGTTTCCATTCCCAAGCAAAGTGACTTGACAGAATGTCAAAATTATTAAACAGTATTATTAATATCACAAGCAAGAAAAAGATTGTTTAAGATAATCCAAAAACATTTAGACTTGAACATTGACAGAGAACTTCTAGAAGTTCAAGCTGACTTTAAAAGAAGTCATGACACCAGGAATATCACTGCTGATGTCAAACGGAACTTGGTTGAAATTAGAGATTTTTGAATGTCTATTTGTATTTTTATGCTCTTTTGTTATTATACTAGTTTATTAACAAAATTTCAATACATTGTTCTACAGACCAGATTTCTCCAATTTCCCTCACCCTCCCATCAAATTGTCCAACTCCCCATGATTAATCCACCCTTCCTCCCCGAATCTCCTCTTTCCTCTGCTTCCAGAATCCCACCTCCACCCCCGCCTTGGATCTTCATACTCATTCTACAATAATGGTTTTATACAATATTTGTCTACTTGTATTTTATTGATTATACAAAGTATAGCTATCATTGAGAAGATTCTGAATTCTAGAACATTTAATTATGCTTATATAAAGTGTACGCTAGACCATAAAGCTGTTGTCCACACTGAGAGAAGGAACACCGTATGGTTTAAAATTGGGAAAAGTTTGTATCCACACTGTATCCTCTCTGCATACATTTTCCATGTGAATGCTGAGAAAATAATTTGAGAAACTGAACTTTATAAAGAAGAATGTGGCATCAGGATTGGAAGAAGACTTATTAACTGCATATGTTATGCAGATGACGCAATCTCACTTGCTAAAAATGAGGGAGACTTGGAGAACTTGCTTCAGAGGTTCAAGGACTGAAGTCTTCAACATAGATTGTATCTCAACATTATTGTTGTTTGTTGTTTTGTGCCATAGAGTCGCTTGCAACTCATAGCGACCCTATATACAAGAGCTCTAAATGCCATTGTGTCCTGTGCCAACCTATCCATCTCAAACACACTTATTCTCACCACTCCAGTCACAGAATCAATCCATCTCATCGAAGGTCCTCTCCTTCGCCGCCCCCCACTCTGCCAAACATGATGTCCCTCTCCAAGGAACAGTCCCTCCTTGCAACATGCACAAAGTATGTCAGACGAAGCTTCAGAATCCTTGACTCCAACGAGCATTTCGGCTTCACCTTCTCCAGGACAAACCTGTTTGTTCTAGCAGTCCATGGTATATTCAGTACCCTTCTCCAGCTATCGTCCCTATTCACTGTCCAACTCGCTGATGCATAGCACATAATTGCGAAGACTATAGCCCGGATCAGGCACACCTTAGTCTCCAACCAGAGAAGTCGTTGCTCTTCAGTACTCTTGAGAGGTCCCTCAAAATGACTTTCCCAATGCAATTCATCTCTTGATTTCCTGGCCGCTGTTACCAAGAGTGTTGAATGTGAAGCCAAGTAAACTAAAACTGTTAACTATCTCAATCTCTTCACCATCCATATTGATGCTTCCAATTGGCTCAGTAGTGAGAATTTTTGTTTTCTTGATGTTGAGCTTCAATCCATATAGGAGGCTGCAGTCCTTGACCTTCTGCAGCAAGCACTTCAGGTCCTTCTCAGTTTAAGCAAGGATGGGAAAGTCTGCTGTTAGGGACCTCTCT
>NW_006399860.1:8575000-8576294 GCF_000299155.1 Elephantulus edwardii | reverse complement strand
ACTTCTGTGATTTCTTGAACCACACACTGCTACTGATCTTTCATGCTATAAACATATCTGTTTTGGAAGAAATGTGCCTCAAAAATGTTCTTTAGAGATTAAGATGGTGGTATTTACACCATCAGGAAAGGCAATTTCTAGGAAAATGCATCATGTTTTCCTACATCATGAGTGTATTAATACTAATACAATCATTAATACTGGGTGATACAGTGATTGTCATTAGCTGCCATTGAGACTATTATGACCCATGGTGATCCTTTGTACAGCAGACTCAAACTTTGCTGTATCTGGTGCCATCCTACATCATCCTCCTGATCTCTACTTTGCTTAAGCCCATTGTTGCTGTTACTTTGTCAATCCATCTCATTGAGGATCTTACTCTCTTATGCAGATTCCATAATTTTCCAAATATGTTTTCTTTTCAAAGATCTAGATTTTCTTGTCCAGATACTTAACTCAGTACAGAGGATCAGTTAAAAATGAGAGAAACACTTCATAACAAAGACTGACATATTTTCTGCAGCAACGGGATCCAATATACCAAAGATTATGAGAATGGTGTAGGACTGGATATTTCCTTCTTTTATTCATAATATCAACTTAACAAGTGATAACAGCTAACAAAAACCAAAAACAACTTACTGCTTAAATTCTAGTGTCCCTTTATAAGATTGTAATTTCAATTACATTAATTTTGACTAAAAGTCAACTTATTCTCCATTGTTATCCCTTTAACCCAGCTTTGGCATTCAAATCCTACAAAGTTATTAAAGTATTAATAATAAAAGAGGCTGAAATTCTGACCTTATTGATTTAGAAATAAAGGAGCCCTGTTACTTATTAGTTCAATGGTGAGGATTTTTTTTCTTCCTAATGTTGAGATACACTTCATATCCATGATCTGTTTTAGCAAATATATCAAGCTATCCTCACATTCCACAAGCAAACAAAGTCATTTGCATAAGTTATTGATGAGTCTTCTTCTGATCCTGATGCTACAGTCTTCTTCATAGTGTCCAGCATCTCAAATGATTTGCTCATCATACAGATGGAATAAGTATGTAGAAAGGATATAACCTTGATGTATATTTTTCCTGATTTTAAACCATGCAGTGTTCTAGTGCTTTGTTCACACAACAGCTTCTTCATCTATGTATAAATTTCACAAGAACATAATAAAGCATTCTAGAATTCCAATTATTCTCAATGTATGCCATGATTTGTTATGATCCACACAATTAAACACCTTTGTAGAATCAAAATAGCACAGAAAAACACTCTTTTTTGGTAT
>NW_006399860.1:8572692-8574152 GCF_000299155.1 Elephantulus edwardii | reverse complement strand
GACAGCGCAGGAGGGGAAGACCCTCTATGAGATGGACTGATTCGGTGACTGGGGTAATTGGGATGGGCGTGTCAGAGGCAGTGCGGTTGGCGCAGGACAGAGCAGGGTTTAGGGCTGTTGTGCATAGGGTCGCTATGAGTCACAAACGACTCGACGGCACATAACAACAACAACAACAACAGAGTTACTCTAAAACGTGATTCTCAAAGAGTGTTTCCTAGATCAGCATCTTCAGCCTCACATAGGAATTTTTTTAGAGGAGATACATGTTGTGTCTTACTGCAGATATCTTTTATCAGAAACTCACATTTGGACACTAATAATATTTCTTTCAGAAAATTATATAAGTGATTTCAAGAAAAGTAACATTTGAGAACTATTTGTATTTACTTTTCAGTTTGTTGGTCCAGGTGAGTTCAACTGTCTTCTTTTCTATGGGTCTCAGAAGGCCAAAATAAAGCTTTCTAGTGAACTAGGGTTTTTTCTCCTTGAAATCTTGAGGAAGATTCTGATTCCAAAATCTCACATGTTGTTAAAATAATCCATTTTTATGTAACTAGTATCCCCATTTTCTTTCTGGCTTCCAGGTAAGTGCTGCTCTCAGCTTTTAAAAGGTGCTCTCAAGTCTTTTCCCCATTGTTCACTCTACCTTCAAAGACAACAACAAAATAGTCTTTTATGTCAGATCTTTCTAGCACTTTCTTGTGAAGGAAATTCTTTTAAAGAGCTCATTTAATTAGATTCAGCTAACCTGGTTAATCTCCCAATAATAAAGACAACTGCTCAATAACCTTAAATGTATTTGAAAAATTACTTTTTTCCACCATAGATCATAACATCATAGCAGCCATAAAACTAGCAGATTAAGTAATAAGAATAAACTTACAATTCTGCCTAACATACTTCCCTGTATGGTTATATAAGAGTCCAGAAATAAGAGGCATAGGGATCTTCTCCAAAGTGGGTAAAAATGGCTTGAATTGTGGGCTATTTCCTCTTGTTAAGGGCTTCTCTAATTTTATTTCAATGAGTAATCTTTCTCTCTCAGTATCTTTGAATTGAAATCAACTGGTGCTGATCATCCAGTGAGTATTTGAGGTCGTAAATCACAGAGGTAGAGAGAGCCATGTTTTCCTATAGAGCTCTTGGTGGATTTAAACTGTTAAAGAGGCATCACCTTTGAGTTAGCATTGCAATACCCTACAGACATCCAGAGCTCCCTAATGAGTAGCAGCCAGCAGGTAGTAAATAAAGAACATTTCAATGTTTAACTTAAATGCTTGTTTTGTAAAATTGTAAATTTTTCTTTTGGTAAGATATATCACAGAGAGGGTACACAGACCTAAGTCATGATGGTGCTGAGAAATATACAGGGCTTTTCCCTAAACAACAATTGTTGTTATGTGCCATCGAGTACCTTGTGACTCATAGTAACCCTATATATAAGAGCCCTAAACCCT
>NW_006399860.1:8549314-8571072 GCF_000299155.1 Elephantulus edwardii | reverse complement strand
GAAAAAAAACACAAAAGCCTTTGCATAGTCAATCAACAATATCATCATGATTTCCTCAGTCCACTGATATGGTAATTCTATCAATTAATTTGTATGACATTGTGCTTTCTTTTTAATGACCTTTCCTAATGATATTTTTTTCACAAGCACTCTACTCTCAAAATAGCATGCCAAAATATGTGAGATGAAATTTCTCTATTTTCTTCAATTAAAAATATTGTTAACTCTTTTGCTATCCCTATCATAATCAATAATATTGCCTCAATTAAAGTGAATTTATTATTCTACAGTCATAATTATTCTACCTCCAAGTTTCAGATGTATAGAAAGCAACTGAAAACACCATGACTTGGATTAGGTTCATCTTAATCTTTAAACTTAAATCCTTTAAATTGATATCTAATAAGGATCTGAACCATAGCCCACTATAATTATTATCAAAGTCCATTAAAACTTAATTTCTCCAGAAGTTATGAAGTCATAAGCCATTGCATAGAAAACTGGTTAACTTTTTACTTCTGACGTTTTTATAATTATCTATATTTCTCAAAATCTCCATAATATTTCTTTCCTTTATATACAAACATCAAACCTTTCTTATATATAAAAATCCAAATAAAAATAAGTGCGAGTTAATTTTTTTACTGTATTATTTTAATTTTCAATTTGTTTTGTTGTTATGTGCCACCTGATTGCCTGTGACTCATAGCGACCGTAATAAGTACAACAGCTCTGAAGTCCTATACAACAGCTCCTGAGCCAGACTCACTGACTCCAACATAGCTTCCCCCATTGCCCTAGTAACTGTATCAATCCATCTCATCTGGGGTCTTCCTCTCCTGCACTGTTTCTCCACCTTTCCAAACATTATGTCCTTTTCCAAGCATTGGTTCCTCTTGGCCACATGACCAAAGTATGATAGATGGACTTCAACATCCTATCCTCCAAGGAGAAACTTAGTTTTACCCTCTCCAAGACAAACCTATTAGTTTTCTTGGCAGTCCATGGTATGTTCAAGACTCTTCTCCAGCACCACAACTCAAAAGCATAAATTCCTCTGTCTTCCTTAGTTATTATCCTGCTTTCTGATGCATAGGAACTGATTGAAAAGACAATGGCCTGTATCAGCTGAACCTTAGTCTCTAGATTTACATCGTTGCTTCTCAGTAGATAAATTAAAATGTTTTTCTGTGGATTAGTTATTTTATGTGACATCAGATTGACTTTATCTCATAGTGACCTTTTGAAAGAACAACAAATCTGAACCTTATCCTAACCTGCACCATCTCAATAACAGTTAATTTTGTGTCTTGTATGCAAACCATTCATTAAATTCATGTAAATGATATGAGACCTATGAGAGATAACAATTACAATATTTCATTTCTTTATTCTGACTGAAAAGTAGAGCAGTTATTTCAGCTAAGATAAACACGTAACTTCTCCTCAGGATTTTGATCTAATAATTCAGAGCTAGTTGTTGTTGTTGTTGTTATGTCTCATCAATTACAACTCCTAGGAATCCTATGAGCAATAGCTCTATTCTGCTCTATCCTGAGCAAATCTCACCATCTAGGACACATCTGACACCATAGCCACAGTCATTGTGGCACTGTATTTTAGCCAGGGTCATCTTCTCCTTCTCTAACTCTCTAAACTTCCAAGCATGGTTTCCTTCTCCAAATACTGACTCATCCTGACAACATGTCCAAAGTATGTGAGTATATTGCAATATCCTTGCCTCCAGGGAGCATCCTGGTTTCACTTTGTCTAGGACAAAACTGTTCTGTTGGCAGTCCGTGGTATGTTCAATATTCTTCTCTAACACTACAAGTCAAAGGCATTGATTCTTCTGTCATTTTTAGTCATTGTCCAGCTCTCATATACATAGCAAACAATTGAGAAGACCCTGGCCTGCGTCAGATACACTTTAGTGTCTAGACTTGCATCATTTCTCTTTTGTACTCTAAAGAGGCTTTTAACAGCAGATTTTTCTAAAGAAATTCATCTTTTGATTTCCCGACTGCTGGTGCCAAGACTGTTGATGTGGAGCCAAGCAAGATGAAATTTTTACAGCCTCAATATTTTCTTCATCTATCATAGTTCAATTCTGTGAATGGGCTGGTAGGAATGAGTGTGTTGGAGATGGTGAGGTTAGCACAGGATAGAGCAGCATTTAGGGCTCATGTATAAAGAATTGCTATGAGTCAAAAGCAACTCAATGACACATAACAACAAACAAACAACATCATGGTTCAGCTAATTGACCCCGTGGTGAGAATCTTTGTTTCCTTGATGTGAAAATGCAATCCATATTGAAGACTGCAGTCCTTGACCCTCTGCAGCAAGTTCTTCACATCCCCCTCAGTTTCTGTGAGTAAGGCTGTGTCATCTGCAAAAAGCAGGCTGTGGATAGACGATCAACAGAGATAGATGTGTATATTTAAATTCATTTTCTTTATATGCTTTCGAAATGTTATGAGCATATGAAGTATTTTCTTTTTTACCTAGCCAAATAAAAACATGAATTTCATTAAGCTTTTGGGATCTGAAATTTTGAGAAGTTTTACGGTAGACAACACTTACAGATACTTATACAGAACTTAATCTAGAACAAGAACTATTTTTCTTAAAACATTATTGTGATTTTAATAAAAGTTTATAGAAATGTTGATGCACATTTTCTTCCCTTCCCTCCCTCTCCCAGTTTACTTTATAATCCACTTCTTTTTCCAGATTGTTAATCGTTATATATATAATGTCTAAATACATATTTCTTTCAGATGTCTCTTCCTTTATCTGTTCCAGTGCAGTGTTCATTAACTATTTGCTTTTTCCTGTTTCACTCACCCCTATCAATCTTAACAGCGTTGTTAGGCAGTTTTTATCCCTTTGTGACTGAGATATTTCATTCGGCAAAATGTCTCCCAGGCTCACCTTTGTTAAGTAGTGTTTCACAAGTTCATTTTTTTTCAGTTGTGTTATATTCCATTGTGTGGACCTACCACTTTTTCTATTCATTCTTCTGTGGATAGTTGGGTTGCTTCCAATCTATCCACTATTGTGAATAATGCTTCAATACACATGAGTATCCATACATCTGTTTGCATCGTAACTCTAATTTCTTTATTGTATATTCGTAATAGTAGGATAGCTGTGTCAGAAAAGTATTTCTGCTTACAACATTTTTTGGTAAAGAACCAGACCATCTTCCATAGTGGTTATACCATCCTCACCAGCAGTGAATGAGCATTCTAAACTCTCCACATTCTCTCCTGCATTTGTTTTTCGCTACCCTGTTGAACTTTTCCCATTGTTGCTGAAGTGAGATGTCTCATTTTTCTTTTGATTTGCAACTCTCTGTTACCTAGGGATATTGAATATTTCTCCATGTGCTTATTGGCTATCTGAACTTCTTTTTTTGGTGAATGTCTAATCATATATTGTACCCACTTTGTGATTGTGTGTTTTCCCTTTTTCTTGCTGAGTTGCCGGAGTATTTTATACATCAGATGAGTCCCTTATCAGATATGTCATTGCTGCATACTTTTCCAGTCTGTGGATTTCCTTTTTATCCTATTGGAAAAGTTTTTTTCGTTATGCATAGAAATTTGATTTCTAGACTGTCACATTCATCTATTTTATGCTGTCCTGCATGTAGGCCTAATCTCATTTTATACTTCAATTAAATGACAAGAACTGTTGAATGAATTGTTTTCCTTTTGTGTTTAAAAATGTGTTTTATTGATATTATGAGATTTCCCTAGTGAAGCTAGCTAGCCATATTTTCTGTATTCCAGATGCATGGCAAATATTTCTTTAGTCTCTGATATTCTGCTTGGCCATGTATCTAGATAATACATAAAATATATATTTTCATCTCTGATTACAGTTAACAAAATTTTTCCCTTAGAAATTTTTTCTTTTCCTGTCATTGTGCATATATGTCTTTATACCTTAAAAAGGGTAATAATTGCTCATTTATGCATACGTATATTGTTGTTGTTGTGTACTGTCAAGTCAGAACCTACCCCAGAGCTGACCCTCTGGTGGGTTTTCAGAGACGGTTAATCCCATGGGAGGAGATTGCCCTTCCTTCTCCTACAGAGGAGCTTGTGGCCTCAAACCACATGCCTTTGGGACTGCAGATAGCTTCTTGTCACTAGGCCACTAAAGACAGATAGATAGATAGATGATAGATAGATAGATAGATAGATAGATAGATAGATAGATAGATTTCTCTTTAAGAATATATATTTTATTGAATGAATATCATATCTACCTTCAAAAAATTGTTCCTGTCATCTAAAGTGTGAATTTGTTAGTCAAAGTGAGATATGAGTATCTGTTAATTTAGTATGAAAACCAAGGTTATGATTTATTCATGGTTTTTGAATCAAGGTGGTAATCTGGAAAGAATATGAACCATTGGTTTAAAAAGACAGAAGTTTAAATCCTTCCTCAACATTAGACGTGTAAACTTAAATTACTTAGATCTTCAGTTTTAGTTTACATAGTTAAATATCTGTGTGATTAGGTAATAATTTTTAGTATTAAAAATGAGCTAATAATGTAAGAAGTCAACTACTATCCAAAAGTTTGGAACTCACCAAGAAATAATTTTGGAAAAGAGCCCTAGCAATTTGCTTCTGAAAAGCATCATTCTTGAGAGTCCTTTAGAACAGTTTGGGGTTACTGTAAGTCTGAATTGACTCCACAACAAATAACAATAATAACAACACACATATCAGGTCTCAATAAATGTTCATTTAATCTTAGATTGTTTTATGCTTGAAAAGTTCGGGTGGCCTAGGTTACTTTAGGTGACGACTCCCTGAAGGCTCAAATTCTCCAGAAATTTGACAAAAGAAAGATGGACAATATCTTCTCACACACTTTACAACTATTTGAAACTTTCCTGGAGGGTCATGTAAGAGTAGTGTCTAATTTAATGGTAATGAGTGGAGCTTTATGTGTTTGTCTGCTATATAGATTAAGAATACTCATAAACCTTTGACAGTTTCTCTTTTATTTTTTTAGAAAGCATGTTTTTGATATGAATACATTAAAAGCTATGATTTTATATAACACCAAGCAAAGCAAAACTATTTAGCTTTTAAAAATGTGTTTACCAAAATAAGCAATAATTATTTTGATTCATGAGCCAGTTTGGTTAGCTTTTTAGCAGCTTGACTTTTTACAAAATTTAATCAGTGTTTGAACAAGTGTATGGTTTAATTATGCATAAAATTTAGCTATGCTAAATAACAAAGGAACTCTGCAAATAAATGACCAATCCTGAGTTGCAATGTATTGCCTACATTATTCAAATGGTGTGTCACCAACAAGTATTGATATTATTCAGAAGAACAAAAATGAAAACTGTATTTTTTAATTTATAAAAAGTAGTTTTTAAAGCATAATGTAGAGAAATATAAAAATAATTGTTACATATGGAATTCAGCTGCTTCGGACAGTCATAGGATGTTCTGATCTTGCAGGGCTCAGGAGCTGCTCTACCAACTCAGAGGCAGGCAGTTCATATACACCAGCTGCTTGCTGGGGAAAAATGGGAAATCTCCTTTGGTGTGATTTACAGCCTTTCAAAACCTACTGGAGGGTCAGTTATAAGGTGGTACATCATAACAACAATAAAGAATCATGTGATACGACTCCACAACATTTAACAATAAGAACATATTCGACTACATTTAACAACAACAACAACATATTGTACTTTATTTTAAAAGGTTCTTGGCACATTGTTGCTGGAGTTTTTGGTGTACCTTTGAGAAGGAACTAACCCATAGCTGACCCCACAGAGGGTTTTCAAAAGCACTTAATTGCACAGGAGAAGATTGTCCATCTCTCACCTGCAGAGCAGCTGGTAACCTCAAACCATGTGCCTTTGGAATTGCATCACAGCTTCTCACCACCAGGCTACCCTTGGCACACTAGTAAATAAAAATGTTATGTCTTCAAAGTGAACTTGATGAGAAAATTTATATAACTAAATATTATTATTGCTGTATAATTATGTATTTTACGTAATTAAAATTCTTTTATATACATATGACTTTTTCCTATTAAGTAACAAAACATGTAAGAGATAAAGCTTTTATTGCTGTTGAATTGAAACCAACTCATAACTAAACTTCTAGCAATATTTCATGGACTTTAACAGTATTGGTGGATATTAAACTATCTATAATGTTAAGAAGAATGGGGATTCTAGAACACTAAATTATGCTTAGGTAAAATCTACAAAGAAGCAGCAACTGTGGTCTAAACAAAGCAAGAGAACACTGTTGTTATTGTTGTTGTTGTTGTTGCTATATGCCATCCAGTCAACTGCAACTCATAGTTACCCTATGTACAACAGCCCTAACCCCTGCTCTATCCTGTGCTAATCTCACTGTCTCCGACACACTTACCCCAACTACCGCAGTCACTGACTCAATCTACCTCATAGAAGAGCTTCCTCTTCTGCGCTGTCCCTCCACCCCTCCAAGCATGATATCCTTCTCCAAGGACTGGTACCTCCTTGCAACATGTCCAAAATATGTCAGACAAAGCCTCAGAATCCTTGCCTCCAAGGAGTAGTCAGGTTTCACCCTCTTCAGGAGAAACTTATTTGTTCTCCTAGCAGTCCATGGTATATTCAATACTCTTCTTCAACACCACAGCTCAAAGGCATCAGTTCTCCTTCTATCTTCCTTAGTTATTGTCCAGATCTCTGATGCATAGCAAGTGATTACAAAGACCATGGCCTGTATCAGATGCACTTTAGTCTCCAGACGGACACCATTTCTCTTCAGTACTTTGGAGAGGTCCATAACAGCAGACCTTCCCACTGCAATATGTCTTTTAATTTTCTGCCTGCTGGTGCCAAGAGTGTTGACTGTGGAGTCAAGCAAACTAAAGCTGATAACAATCTCAATCTCTTCACCATACATCAAGATGCTGCCAATTGGTCCAGTGGTGAGAATCTTTGTCTTCTTGATATTGAGCCTCAATCCATATTGAAGGCTACAATCCTTGACCTTCTGCAACAAGTGCTTCAGGTCCTCCTCAGTTTCAGCAAGCTGGGTTGTATCGTCTGCATAACAGAGATTGTTGACGATCTTCCTCCAATCCTGATGCCACACAGTTCTCCTCATACAGCCAAGCCTCCTAGCTATTCTGTTCTGCATATAGGTTGAAAAGTTATTGAGATAGGACACATTCCTGGTGTATACCCTTCCCAATTTTGAATCATGCAGTGCTTCCTTGCTCTGTTCTGACGACTCCATCCTGGTCCAAGTATATGTTTCACATTAGCATGATCAAGTGTTCTGAGTTTCCCATTCTTCTCAGAGTCAGCCACAGTTTGTTGTGATCCACACAATCAAATGCTTTTGCATTATCAATGAAACACAGATAGGGGACACTATATGATTTAAAATTGAAAAAAGTATGCATCAGGGCTTTATACTTTCTCAATACCTATTAGTCTATATACTGACTATATCATCAGAGAAGCTGGAATTTATGAAGAAGCATGTGCCATTCGGATTGGAGGAGAAACCATGAATAATCAGTGTCATTCAGATAACACAATCTTGATTGTTGAAAGCTATGAGGAACTGATATGCTTACTGAAGAGGACCAAGGACTGCAGCATTCAATCTGGATTATGTCTCAACATGAAGAAAACAAGTCATCCCCACTAAGCCAATAAGCAACAACACCATAGATAGAGAAAAGATTGAAAATGTCAATGAATGAGTTCATCTTTCTTGAATCTACAATCAACACCCTAAATACCAGCAGATCAGAAGACGTATAGCATTAAGAATGTCTTCTGTCAAGGATGATTCCAAAGTCCTGAGAAGCAATGATATCAGTTTAAAGATTAAGGTAGGCCTGATCCAGGTCACAGTCTTTCTAGTCACTTGCCATGCATCTGACAGATTTACAGTGAATAAGCAAGATTAAAAAAAATAATTTATACATTTGAGGTGTGGTGTTGTAGAACAGTGCTGAATATATCATGGACTGCCAATAGAGCAAACAGACATGTCTTAGAGAAATTGCAATTAGAATGCTCCCTGGAGCCAAAGATACCAAATTTTTGTCTCAAATATTTTAGACATGTTGTTGTTGTTGCTAGGTGCCATTGAGCTGAACTTGACTCAGTAAATTTGTGAACAATATATCTAAGACCTATTCTATCCCTTTCCATTCTCACAATCTCTGATATACTCAAACCCATTGCTGCAGCCACTGCATCAGTCCACCTGGTCGAGAATCTTCCTCGCCTTTGCTGGCCCTCATACCTTTCCAGATATTATGTCCTTCTCCTAGGAACATGTCCAAAGTATGCAAGATGATGCTTCTTCATCTTTGCCTCTAAGGAGCACTCAACTGCACTTTTCCAAGACATATTTATTTGTTCTTTTTACATCCTATAGGATATTTAAGACTTTTCTCCAGAACCTAGTTCAAAGGCATCAATTCTTCTTCTGTCATCCTTATTCACTGTCCAGCTCTCAGATACATAGCAAGTGATTGAATAGACCATGGCCTTAGTCAGATATACCTTAGTCCTCAAACTGACATTTTGTTCATCAATAATTTGGAGAGTTCCCTTAGTGAGACTTTTCCAGTACAAATTCCCTCCTGATCTTGTGGATCCAATAATATGATACGTATTATGTATGATCCAATGTATGATAATGTTATTCATAGTTTTAATCTTTTGTCCATGAATCATGATGTTGCTTATTGGTCCAGTGGGGAGAATTTTTGACATATTGTTAGGAGAGCTACTCTTTGTAAAGCCACACCTCCTGTGGCTCAACTTTCCAAACCATAGATAACAGATATCCAAACCATATAAAACAATATAAGATGAACACTAACACCAGGGAGATGTGCATACCTTAGTGTGTACCTAAAGAGGAGTAAAGCTCAAAAGGCAGGAGGAGATAGAAAATAAGAACCCAAGAAAATAGTAAGAAAGAAAATGGAAAAGGTGCTGTTACATTGTGGGAATTACAATCATGTACAAAACAACAGGTATATAAATGATTGAATGGGAAAGTAATTCCCTGTAAATTTTTATCTAAATCACAATAAAGAGGGAAAAAATAAGATATACACACCTGAACAAATACCAATTCAATAAATCTCCAATTTAGTGATATTGATTATATTCTTCAAGATGTACAACCACTCTCACCATTATTTACCAAATTATTTCTCTTCTATTAACATAAAACACTGTTCCTAAGAATCCTATCTAATGTTTTGAGTTGATGTAATTTATTTGATCCCACGTAAACCATTGTTAAGAGGGAACAATGATTCAGGCAGATATTCTTTTCTAGTTAAACTGTCCTTTGGTTTTAAGACTATTTCAGAGAATGTTTTTGGTTTCAAAATTATCTCGGGGCAATAGTTTTAAGAGTTCATGTAGTTTCCATGAAACAAGAATGTCTAGATTCCATGAGAATTTGAAATTTTGTTCTACATTTCCCCCCTTCTTATTACAATTTTTCTATTGAATCTTTGAGAAAAACATTTATTAGTGATATACAGGAAAAATCTAGTTTTTCTGTATATCTTGACTTCTACTGTAACATAATCAATAATCATTGCATACCAAATTCATTGCTGTTGTTAGGTACCGTCACAAAAGATCTGAACCTAGTCCTGTCCCACACCATCCTAACCTTCTTCCTGACACGTGAGAGCCCATTGCAGCAGTCACCTTGTCGGTCCATGTGGTTGAGGGTCTTCCTCTCCTTCACTACCCTCCACTCTTCCCAACGTCATATTCTTCTCCAAGGAATAGCACCTCGGGCAACATGTCCAAAGTATGTGAGGCGAAGTCCATCATTTTTGCCTCCAAAGAGCACTCTGGCTGTACCATCTCCAAGACATAGTTATTTGTTTTCTTGGCAGTCCATGGAGTGTTCATTGCTCTTCTCTAACACCACAGCGCAAAGGCCTCAATTTTTTTCTGTCATTTTATTCATTGTCCACGTCTTGGATGAATAGCTAGTAATCAGAAAGACCATGGCCTGAATCAGATGCACGTTAGTCCTCAAACTGACATCACTAATTCTCAATAATTTGCAAAGATCCCTAAGTGCAGATTTTCCCAGTGCAATGTGTCTTCTTATTTCCTGACTGCTAGTAACAAGAGTGTTAATTGTGGATCCAAGTAAGATGAAGCTATTGATAGATACAATCTCCTCTCCATCCATCATGACACAGTAAGAATTTTTTGGGGTGGGTGGGTGTGTAGGTGTGTGTAGGGGGGTGTTTTATATTAAGAAACAATTCCTACTGATGGCTGTATTCTTTGATCTTATGCAACAAGTGCTTCAAATCCTCCTCACTTTGAGCAAGTAAGATTGTGTCATCTGCATAAGGCAGATTATTGATGAGTCTCCCTCCAATCATGATGCCACATTCCTCTCCATAGAGTCCAGCTTCTCCAATAATTTGTTCAGCATATAGATTGAACAGGTATGGAGACATAATACATCCCTGATGCACTCTCTTCCCAATTCCAAACCGTGGCGCTCCCCTGCTCCATTCACACAACAGTTTCCTGGTCCAGGTATAGGTTTCTACAAACATAGTCAAGTGCTCTGGAATTCCCAGTCTTCTTGATGTCAGCCACAACTTATCATGATCCACATAGTCAAACACATTTACATAGTCAACAAAGGACAAATAAAATAGGCATTCTTCTGGTATTCCTTCTTTTCAGCAAGGATCCATCTGATATCAGCAATGATATCCCTGGTGCCAAGGCCTCTTCTAAATCCCACTTGAACTTCTGGCAATTCCCTATCTATGTACTGTTCCTGTCATTTCTGAATGATCTTCAGAAGTATTTTGCTTACATGTGATATCAGGGATATTTTTCAATAATTTTCACATTCAATTAGATCACCTTTCTTGGGAATAGGAATAAATATGGATTTCTTACATACTCTATAAGGAACATCTCAGCTACACTTTCTACAAGTCTGATTTTTTTTGTTCTTCTGATAGCCCATGGTATATTGAATACTCTACACCAAAAAATTTAGTTTTATTAAAATGAGCTTACAGAGTTTATAGAGAGAGCACAGTTGGCCTAGTGGGCAGAAAGTTTTGCTACTAAGCCAAAGGTGGGCGATTTTAATCTGCAGCCCTCCTGCCTGGCTTATTGGTTTTGGTCAAAGATTCTTCTAAGTAGTATAAAACTGGTCTGTCCATTTGCTCTAAAGAGGTAACTCATGGTTGCCGTGATACTAAACACTGTGACACTGATGTGTCAAATGTGATAATGGTTACCCATGTTGGACGGTGTTTGGTGGAGCTCTCCGAATAAAACAAGTTAGGAAGCAGGAGTGGCATCCACTTCCAAAATACCTTGTCTCTGGAAATGCTACGAACTTGGAGAAATTATGAACGTTACAGAAGTGTTTAGGTCTTTCTTTCATAGGGTCGCTATGAGTTGTCTATGTTTTGATGGCACTTAACAACAACAACATTTAATAAACTAACAGAATTTCCTTTTGAAAGAAATACATTTAAATTGGGATATTTACATAGTGAATTAAATATTTTCTTTTCATTATTAGAAATTTTCTAACGTCTCTTTCTTCTTTATTCTCTGCTTTCTAAGCTGATTACCACTAACCCTTTCTTGCTATTTTTCTGCAAGTAACACTGACTTAAAAGCATTTTTTTCTTTTTGTCCTAAAATCAACTTTACAGAAATGTGAAGTTAAAGGGGTTTGCTCAAAAGTGTTAGGTTTAGGGTTTAGGTTTCCTTTGTCTTTATACTGAACTATGCTACATTGATAGAATACCAATCTCTCTAAATTTATTATATGCAAAAGAGAAATACCCATTAAAGTGCTTGCTATGAGCAATTGTATATGTTTAAAATATTTGTGTGAAGTTAAAGAATCCTAAAAAAAAAAAAAAAGAATCCTTGCATCCACTAAATTATTTTTCTTGGATAGTTTGATTATGCAAGTAGGTAATATTTGCTTACTTTAATACCAATGCTATAAAATCGTTGTTGTTATATGCCGTCGAGTCACTTGTGACTCATAGTGACCCTATGTACAACAGACCTAAACTCTGCTCTGTCCTGTGCCAATCACACTGTCTCTGACACTCCCATCACGATTACCCTAGTCACTGAATCAATCCACCTCATAGAGGGTCTTCCCCTCCTGCGCTGTCCCTCCACACTCCCAAGCATGATGTCCTTCTCCAAGGACCGGTCTCTCTTTACAACATGTCCAAAGAATGTTAGACAGAGCCTCAGACTCCATGCCTCTAAGGAGCCACCCAGATTAAACCTTTCCAGGATAAATCTGTTTGTTTTCCTAGCAGTCCGTGGTACTCTCAATACTCTTCTCCAGCACCACAGCTCAAAGGATCAATTCTCCTTCTATCCTCCTTGACCATTGTCCAACTCTCTAATGCATAACAAGTGATTGCACAGACCATGGCTTGTATCAGATGCCCCTTAGTCTCCAGAGAGACACCATTTCTCCTCAGTACTTTAGAAAGGTCCCTAACAGCAGACTTTCCCATGGCAACACGGCTTTTAATTTCTTGGCTACTGTTGCCAAGAGTGTTGACTGTGGAGCCAAGCAAACTAAAGCTGTGAACAATATCAGTGTCTTCACCATCCATCCTGATGCTGCCAATTGGCCCAGTGGTGAAAATCTTTGTCTTCTTGACATTGAGCCTGAATCCATATTGAAGGCTGCAGTCCTTGACCCTCTGCAGCAAACACTTCAGGTCCTCCTCAGTTTCAGCAAGCAGGGTTGTGTCATCTGCATATCGTAGATTGTTCATAGATCTTCCACCAATCTTGACCCCACAGTTCTCCTCATAGAGCCCAGCCTCCCTGATAAACTGTTCTGCATACAGATTGCAAAGGTATGGAGATGGGACACATCCCTGGCATATACTCTTCCCAATTTTGAACCATGCAGTGTTTCCTTGCTCTGTTCTGATGACTGCCTCGTGGTCCAAGTATAGGTTTCACATTAGCATGATCAAGTGTTCTGGGATTCCCATTCTTCTCAGAGTCAGCCACAGTTTTTTATGATCCACACAGTCAAATAACGTTATTGATGCTTAAACATTTTTCTTCTTATTAGTACAGTGTGTATCAAATGAATACAATAATTTATGAGAATTATATTTTTAGAATTAATTTGCTTTTTTTCTTGTTGCCTTTGAGTAGGTCTGAATCACAGAGACTGCATATCACAAGAAAATATTACTTAGTCCTGTACCATTGTTCCTGTACTATTCTCATAATCAGTGCTGTGGTAAGCTCAGTGTTGTGGTCACTATTAATATATTTCATTGAGGCACCTCTTCTTCTTCACTAATCCTCTCATTTTATTTCTTCATCATCATCATAATCATCATCATCATCTTTGCTCTCAAGTGGTTACTGACTCATAGCTGATCCTTCAATATGTTTTCAGTGTATAAATCACACAGGATGAGACTGCCCAGTTTTCTCCCAAGGAGCAACAGGTGTGCATCCAGAGCACCTGCCTTTAGAATGGTAGCACAACTTTTTATCCACTCAGCATCAGCACTCTCCATCATTTGCCTGAGAGTTCTAAAAACTGTAGCCACTTGGTTGTACTCAACTTTCAGTACATAAAGTTCTTCTCCAAGTTATTTAGAACTCTAACACTGTGACATTGATGTATCAAATGTGAAAATGGTTACCTATGGTGGACAATGTTTGATTGAGTCCCATATTAAAACAGGCTTGGAAGCAGGAATGGCATCCACTTCTGAAATAGCTTACTTCCAGAAACTCTATGAACTTGTAGAAATGATAAAAGTTATACAACTGTTCAAGTCTTTTGTTCATAGAGTTGCTATGAGTCATGTATGACTTGACCCAATGACACGACCCATCTTGACCACACTTAACAACAACTACAATATCAAAAGCTTCTAGTAAGTACTTAATATTAATGAGTAGTCATACAAGAAAAAAAATAGGTAATGTGAACTGAGTCATTAATCCGATATGCTTTCATAAAGTATCTAAATCCTTAATTTTGAATCCTTTGAAAAAAATTCTAATATTTTAACTTTAAATGTACATAAATGATTTATGATGTCACATAACCACAATTTGTGGTTTTTATTTTGATTTGTAAATATTGTTGGTGTTGTTATGTGCCATTGAGTCACCTATGACTCATAGTGACCCTATGTACAACAGCCCTAAACTCTGCTCTATCCTGTGCCAATCTTACTGTCTCTGACATACCTACCCCCATTACCCCAGTCACTGAAACAATCCATCTCATTGAGGGTTTTCCTCTACTATACTGTCCCTCCACTCTTCCAAGCAAGACGTCCTTTTCCAAGTATTGGTCCCTCCTTGCATCATGTCCAAAGTATGTCAGATGAAGCTTCAGAATCCTTGCATACAAGGAGCAGCCTGGTTTAATCCTCTACAGGATGAAACTATTTGTTCTCCTACAAGTACTCTTGTCCAACATGACAGCTCAAAGGCTTCAATTCTACTTCTTTCATCCTTAGTCACTGTCCAGCTCTCTGATGCATAGCAAGTGATTGAAAAGACTGTGGCCTGGATCAGGTACTGTTTCTTGACATCATTTCTCTTCAGTACTTTGGAACAGTCGCTAACAGAAGACTTTCCCAGTGCAATACCCCAGGAACTGATGGTATACCAATGTATATATTTCACCTAACAGATGTTACTCTAGATGTGGTCACTTAGTTGTGCCAAGATATCCGGGGAACAACTACCTGGCCAACTGACTGGAAGAGATCTATATTTGTTCCTATTTCAAAGAAAGGTGATCCAATAGAGTGTGTAAATCATCTAACAATACCATTAATATCACATGCAGGCAAGAGTCTGCTGAAGATTATCCAAAAATGACTAAAACAGTACATCAATAGAAAACTGCCAGAAGTACAGATTGGGTTTAGAAGGGGTTGTGGTACTAGGGATATTGTAGCTAATGTTAGATGAATCTTGGCAGAAAGTGGAGAATACCAGCGGAATGTCTATCTGTGTTTCATTGACTATGCAAAGGTGTTTGACTGTGTGGACCATGACAGACTGCAGCTAACTCTGAGAAGAATGGGAATCCTAGAACACTTGATTGTGCTAATGTGAAACCTATACTTGGACCAGGAGACAGTTGTCAGAACAGAGCAAGGAAACACTGCATGGTTCAAAATTGGGAGGGGGGTATGTCAGGGATGTATCCTATCTCCATATATTTTCAATCTTTATGCAGAACAGGTTATCCGGAAGGCTGAGCTCTATGAGAAGAAATGTGGCATCAGGATTGGAGGAAGATTAACAATCCTCGTTATGCTAATGACACAACCCTCCGTGCTGAAACTGAGGAGAACCTGAAGCATTTACTGCAGAAGATCAAGGGCTACCACCTTCAATATGGTTTGAAGCTCAATATCAAGAAAACAAAATTTTTACCACTGGGCCAGTTGGCAGCAACAGGATGGATAGTGAAGAGACTGAGATTATTCACTGCTTTTGTTTGCTTGACTGTACAGTCAACACTCTTGGCACCAGAAGCCAGGAAATGAAAAGATTTATTGCACTGTAAATACTAAGTTAAAAAATCCCCAGGCTGAGAACAAATGGAGTAAATGGAAAACCACTTGTTTCATGTTACTGTGTTGTGTTTAGAAAGTTATCTGTGTCTTTTCTTCCTTCCATTAATCATAAATTTTCAAATGAGTAATTCCTTGAATAAAAAGATACTATTTCTATTTTTCATTCCTCTAACTTTTGAATGAGTAACTTTTCAAATGAATGAATATATATATATATAACAAAAATATTCTTTAAAAGTGATGAGTTTTTACTACATTTCTATCTAGCTTCATAGCATTCTGAACTTTTTAGTAAGTAATCATATATTTTCTAGAGCATGTGAAATCATACAGCAAAGCATACATTTGCCACTCGTAGACTAATAAATAGCCCATTTTACTATTCAGTTTATTAGTTGACAAAATTTTGTTCCTACCATTTTGTATATACTTTCTGTAGCTAATAATTCTACATAGATTTTCCCCCCTACATAGATGTTGTTGTTGTTGATGATGATTGCCTTCAAGTCGAGTATGACTCATAGCAACCCTGTGAACAAAAGGCCTGAAGTCCCTCTACAACTATTAACATTCATCAAAGTTCAACAGTTTCCAGAGGCATGTTGTTTAGGAAGTGGATGTCACTCCTGCTTCCAAAACATAGATATTAAATAATCATTTACTCCTTCAAGTAGCCTAGTAATGGTGAGGAGGCTGTGTCATTATAGTGTTAAATTAGATTTTGCTTGATAGCATATGCCAATTATCTTTCAAGAATTAATAAAGACATAGATAATAAGAACAAGAAGAAAACAATTTTAATAGAAACTAAGTAATCTTTTTTATTTATTTTCTCATATTTCTAGTCAATATAAAGTTTAGCCTATATATAAAATTCATAGCATTGTTTGGAAATGAGAAATATAAATTTGAAATGTTTTGAGATATTAGATATTTCTCCTACTAACCTCTTTTCTGGTAGCATTTAACTTGATCAGTTCCTAATAAAGAAAGGACATTTTTATGTTCCTAAATATGTGAAAATAATTTCAGAATTGCAGAGACTTATAGAAATGAACTAAACTCATTACTAATTTTAACATTAACCTCAGATTTAATCTAAGTCTCTTTATAAAAATATTCACACACAAAACCATGACTAATTAAAACATTTCAGAAAAATCCTGTAAGGAAGGTGATGAATATTGAAATTAAGATTTCTGAGGGATAATTATAATTGGATATTAGCAATAAATTGTGCTCTAAAGGGAAAGAATTTAAAATATCACTTTTAAGGTCTAGTTAGTTACAGGACAGTAAATTAGTTCTTGATGATTTCTCCTTTCTCTTTTCCATAAATCATAAATTGAATTACCTATTTCTGCTACTCTTACCACCTTACAATCTTTAAGGTCATCCTCTTAATCAACAGGAAAAAAAAATTCAATAGTAAAATCAAATTTACCATGATGATTATTATTCTTTATTCTTGATTTATCCTCTAAATTGCATGTTCACCTTTCTGTATCCCTTCTTTTCTATCTTTTTATTTCTCTTGTCGCTTTCCTGATTTAAAACCACTAGTGTGTCTTCATAACAGAATTCTGCTAGTTCAAGGATTTAGTCATTAGAAATATCTTTAACAATATAAATGAAGACTATACACAAATAATTCATCAGATGAAACTCATAAGAAGGAATTAAATGGACACCATTTGTGGCAAGAGATGGTGGAAAAGCTCAATAACATCCAATCATAACAAGACTAGAGATGACTATGAAACAGATCACCAAATATTTTATGCGAGATGAATTTAAGGATAGACAAAAGTGAAACAAGTGTACAAGTGTCATCATATTATTTTGAATATTTCTTTCCTGAATTTAGAGATAATTTCTAGTAAAAACTCACCGATGACTAATGAACAAAATCCAGAATAGTTGTGACATGACTTCAAACATGTCATCCATGGAAAAAATCAAAGGGTCATTAGAAAGAAAGAGAGGCAAGGAACAAAAGAGCAAAACTGATTTTTGAAAAGTCCTGAAATGTTTTCCTGAATGTAGAGAAGCTGTTGTGATTGAAAGAAAATGATGTATCAAAAGGAGAGGGGGAAGTCAAAGGGTGACTCAAGAAGACAAAGTAAAATATGTCTATCTGTCACTCTTCAACTCTCTAATTATTGAGTAATTCAAATTTATGAAAAAGCAAAAATATCTTCTTTGGCTATTTAATGAGTTAGTAACTTATGTCTGGCAGTAGCAGCCAAGATGATAGGCAAGAATAACACCTACAACAAATTGTGGCTAACTTTGGAAAGAATGGGAATTCCAGGACTCGTAATAGTGCCCGTGCAAAATCTATACTTTGACTAAGAATCAGTCATCAGGACAGAGCAAAGAAACACTATATGGTTCAAAATTAGAAAAAGTATATGTCAGGGATGCATTCTATCTCCATACCTTTTCAATCAATATGTGGAAAAGATCACTCAGGAAGCTAGACTTTATGAGGAGAAATGTGGCATCAGAATTGGAGGAAGACTCATCTGACAACCTGTTCTATCCAGATGACACAACTTTGCTTGCTAAATCTGAGGAGGACCTAGGACATTTGTTGCAGAAGGTTAAGGAATGCAGTTTTCAATGGATTGAAGCTCAATATCAAGAAAACTATGATTCTCACCAGTGGTCCAATTGGCAACATCATGATAGAGAAGAGATTGAAATTGTTAATAATCTCTGCTTCCTTGGAGTTTCAATCAATCTTGGCACCAGCAGTCAGGAAAACAAAACACTAATTTCATTGGAAAAATCTGCTGTCAGGTAACTTTCCAGAATGCTGAAGAGCAACAAAATCAGTAAAAAGAATAAGGTAAAACTGATCCAAGCCATGATCTTTGCAATTACTTGCTATGCATCAGAGAGCTGGACAATAACTAAAAATGAAAGAAGAAGAATTGATGCCTTTGAATTGTGGTGCTGAAGAAGAGTATTGAACATGGCATGGACTGTCAAGGGAACAAACGGGTCTGTCCTGGAAAGGATGAAACCAAGTTATTCCTTGGAGATAAGGACTATGAAGCTCCATTTCATATATTTGGGGCATATTGCCAGGAGGGTCCAGTCCTTGGAGAAGAATATCATGCTAGAAAAGTGTAGGGACAGCACAGGAGAGGAAGATCCCAGATGAGATGGATTGGCACAGTAAGTAGGACAATAGAAGTAGATGTGTTAGAGACAGTGAGATTGGCTGAGGATAGACAGGATTCAGAGCTACTGTACGCAGGGTTGTTTTGAGTTGTAGGTGACTTGTTGGCACATAACAACAAAACATAACAGTTAAAATTATGTGTCAATTTGGATGGATGATGGCTGTTAGTGGTTTAACCATTATATAATTATGTAGTTTTTCAGTTATGTAATTACATATTCATTGTCTGTTTAGTGATCATCCTTCATTTTTCATAAAGTCACAATGATACAACCATAATAAATAAGAAGATAATACAGTATAAATAAATGTGTAAATATCTGAAGTTTAAAAACCAAATGAGAAAAAGACATACAGTGTTTCTGAAACTAAAAGAAAGAAAGAGAAATCTAAGACTTCGAGTTGCTACATTGAAGAATCCTATGAGCAAAATATTGACTAGCACAAAAAATATCAAAAGAATATGGAAAGAATACATTAAGTTACTGTACTAAAAACCATTTACTCAATCATTTCAAGAGGTAGCATCTGACAAATCAAGAACTAGTGGTACTGAATAAAACTATCAAAGCCATACCGAAATTCTGGAAAAATCAAGGCTTCCGGAATTTACTTAGTGTCAATGAAGATGCTTTAACATCCCGATGTTGCCTTGCATGAGGTCACTCAGTTCTGACAAGATATTTGAAAGACCTGTTCTGAAAAGAATCACATTAATATTTGTAACTTTTCCAAAGAAATGTATAAACAAATAAAAAATCAGATAAAAGTATCAGAAATATCATACACAAGAAAAATTTTGCTAAATATGCTTCAAGAATGACTGTAGAAATATAAGATAGATTCAGAAGAGGATGTGGAACAAGAGATACTATTTCTCATATTAGATGAATCAACCAAAAGAAGAGAATACTACGAAGAAATGTATTTCATAAAATATAAATTATATCTTATTGTGGTGGATAAATTATTAATAACATAGTGAAGAACAGAAATGTCAGAACACTTTGTCATTCTTACATTCAACCTATATACAGATCAAGAAGTACTCATTTAAACTGAAAAAAGTGATTCTTCATGATTTAAAATTGGGGGGAAAGGGTGTAGTATTGTGTAAAATTTACTATAGTTCTCTGGTTTCCAACTTAGAAAATAATTTAGAATGTCATGAAAAAGGACATAACATAAATATTGGAGGAAAACTCATGAAAAATTTGTTAATAGGATGGGAAAACCTTGCTTATCTATTCATAAGTGAAGAGGACTTGAGTACATACTGATTAAAATAAAAGATTACAAACTTCAATGTGGATTATACTTCAATATATAGAAAATTATCTCATCTGAACCAACAAAAATTACCATGATGAACTCAGAAAAGGTTAAAGTAGTCAATCATCAACAACGTGCTGAACTGGAAAAAATCTGATGTCAAATATCTTTCTAAAGTAACAAAAAGCAAGGATGTCAGGTTAAAGACTAAGATGTGGGTAATCCAAGCCATGTTTTTCTCAATTACTTCCTATACATCTGAATGTCAGGCAATGAATAAGGATGCCAGAAGAATGCATATCTATGAGGAGTTGTATTAGATAAAAATACAGAATATCCAACAAACGAACAAATAAATCTTGGATAAAGTTCAACCAAGGTAATCCTTGGAAGGAAGGATGTGAGCTTCTCAGCTCTTTGTCTTGATTGTTTCTCTAACTCTTACATACTTAGGTTAGTTTCAGAATATTCATTCCCTCAAAGTACCTTATAGATATAAAATGACATACCCTTAGAAGAACTCATTGTTCTCCTTACAGATTTGGAGTCTGTAGAAGTGTCAAAGTAGGAATATGGCTAATGCCTCAGGCCTTTTCAGCCCTTCTCTCTCTGCTTAAACCATCCCTGAAAATTCAAGATACTAATTCAAATTCAAGATGCAAATTCAAGATGTAACCCAGTTACATCTCTGTTGTTTACCGGGCATTGTTCTTCTTGTGCAAGATAGGTTTCCTTATGTTTTTAAAGAAGTATTTTACTGCTAATTATAAAACTAAAATCTCTGTCAGTTAGATCCTAAAATGTTATCACTGGTTGGAAAAGAGGGCAAGGAGTATTTATCCAACAACCTGAGGCCAGCCAGCATCTTATTAGCCACAGCAGGATGAGCCTTCTCAATTATGTTGGACAATACTCTTTGCTGAACAGAATGGCAAAGTGCCTTTCTATCTTATTTATTGATTTAAGTTGCCTGAACATCCATAAAATAAATGACATTTGTGTCAAGAGAACCAGAAATAGTAGCAGTGAGCATATCTTCCAAAAAAATCTATCTACACCTTTACATTTTTTGACAAAAGACTCTTTGTTACGGTTACTTTTCTTCATGACCAAATTAGGTAGTTTGTCTGTCCCTCTGACCTATCATTAACATCATAGTCTGTCTTCATCTAATCAGTAGGACAATGAAGAAATGCTACATGGTTCTAATCCAACAAGTGTTCTACATAGGAGTATGGTCAAATTCTTCCTGTGCAATTAACTTCCTGTGAAAAATCCCTAGGAGGTAAAGTATGTATCAGTTTCTACTGGGCAAAGACAACATGGAAACTTAGAGGTGGTGAAAAAACAACAGCAACATGGGCAGATAGGGTGGTGAAACAACAACAACATGGGCAGATAGAGATGGTGAAAATGTTAATATGTTCTAAGGATCCTAACTTGAAGGCTGACATATGGAAGAGTAGAGAACACCACTGCCTAATTGGACATTCCATATTTTCCCATGAGTGGAAATCTTCCACTAATTTGAAAAGGAGGGAGGGAGGGAGAGAGAGAGAGAGAGAGAGAGAGAGAGAGAGAGAGAGAGAGAGAAGAAGAAGAAGAAGAAGAAGAAGAAGAAGAAGAA
>NW_006399860.1:8513150-8548581 GCF_000299155.1 Elephantulus edwardii | reverse complement strand
TCCTTCAATAGACTCTTCTTTGTCAGGTGGTTCCCTCTTGGAGAAGGTTTTGTGAGTATTTAAGTATCTCTGGTTCCTAATCTATGGAACAAAAGTCAGAATGAAGATGGGTTGATTATTTAGTGTTAAGTTTCTCTAACTTGTGGTTCTACAAAAAGAAAGCTGAATCTTCTGATTTAGTTACTGTATTCTGTTATCTTGTTTCTATTCATCTGCATTTAAAGTTCTGTGCTGATCTCATTGATGATTCTTAGATTAAGGTTTAGTCATCTCTGCCCCTTGCATCTTACTTGGTTCCAGACTTTGTAGACACTTACATGCACTGCTGCCACTAATGTTGTTGCTGCTGTTGATAGTTCTCAATTTGAACATGACTCATAGTGACCCTATGAACAAGAGACCTGAAGCGTTTCCCTAACTATCACCGTTTCTCAGAGTTATCAGAATTTCCAAAGGCATGCTGTTTAGGAAGTTAATGCCGCTCTTGCTTCTAAAGATGCCACTACTTGAGGATAAAAAAACAAAACATCAACAATAAAACTCCTTACAATAATAAAAATAAATTTGTAACATTGATAATTGATGGATGACTGACCTAATCCATGGCATTTCTAAAATTTCCTGATATTCATGTGGAAGCTGAATAACAGAAAAGACTGAAGATAAATTTAGATATTTAATTATGGTGTGGTAAAGAATGTTAAGTATACCATGGACTTCCAGAAGCAGAAACAAATCTGTCTTGGACAAAGTTTATCGTGAATATTCTTTAGGAACAGGGGTTATGTAATTTCATTTCACTCTGTACTATCTCTGTCCCTGGAGAAGAACATCATGCTTGATAACGCGTATGGTCTTTTGTAGGGTTTTGTTTGTTTGCTTGTTTGGGGTTTTTTTTTTCGTTGTTTTGTTTTGGTTGAATGTTTTTATTTTTATTTTTACTTTTTTAATTAATTTCAATGAAAATTTACAGAGACAGGATTTCCATTGTTGTACCTTTCTTCCCTCCCAACCCTCCCCCCAGTACACTACCCTCTTGGAAAAGTAAAAAGAAAATTATTTTATTGTTTTACAATCCGTCCCCTGAGGTCCACTCCACTATACAGCCTTTGCTCTGGACTCCTGTTATGATAAAAATCCCTAATAATTTTCCCTCTTAAACAGTTTTCTCCCTCATCTGTTTAAATGCAGTCTACATTATTGAACCCATCCTTCTCAGACTCCTCCCAACCCTGAGGTCAGTCCTGCTTTACAACAGTGGCACTGTGCAGTATTTAATAACGTGTATGTTCAGTGGAAAAGAGAAAGATTCTCAATGAGAATGATTGACACAGTGATTGCAGCAATAGGTTCAAACAAAAAATAAAAGTGAAAATGATTTTGAACTGCTTTGTATTTTGTTCTGTTGTCTGTAAAATCACTGTGAGTCTAAAGCAATTAGATGGTATCTGAAATCCACATTAAAAAAATACATTATAGTAATTTTGTAGCCTAGTGGCAAAAAGCTGTGCTGCAATCCCTAAAGCATGCAGTTCAAATCCACCAGCTGTTCTGTGGGGAAAGGATTGGCAGTCTCCTCCCATGTGATTGACTGTCTGAAAACCTGCTGGAGGATCAGCTATGGGTAGTTTCAACCTTGGCAGTACACAACAACAATTTATAATTTTAAAATCCTCATATGTCAACTAACTTCCCTGTGTATCTATGTCTGATTTGCTCTTTTTCGAACTCAGAAGTTATTAGATTTAGAACTCACCCTATTACATTTATCTAACTAACATAACAAAGAAAATCCTATTTACAAACAGAATCGCATTTACATTTTAGTATACAAAACTTAATGTTGGCATGTTACTTCTAACTTTCTCGTGGGAGGATATTGTCCATTTTTCTCACATAGAGCTGTTAGTGGATTCAAATCTCCTAAGAGACACTATCTTAGAGTAAGCCGTACAACTCCCTAGGGACTGCACCAACAGAACTAGTAAGACTGAAATAGGAGCTTTGAAAGTTTATTCTGTAACATGCTGTGTTGCTAACAAAACAAACTTGTTTTTCCAGTTGTTTAAATTGACTAGTACCTCTGCAAGAGAAAGATAAGCAGGCACCTTCAGTTAGATAATTTCTGAAAGTGAGTTTGAGCCTTGATTAAAAGGAAAAGCAAGAATTTAGTCTCCAAACATAAATCCAAATTGACCATTTAGTTTGTTTTTCATCCTATCTTTTAAATGTATTAAAATTATCTATTCATTTTTCTACTATAAATGCAAACTTTTCCTTTTTTATTAGTATTTACCTATACTTTATTAAGTTCTTATTTCGTTCTATGTCTCCTGGGTATTTTAATTGTAGTTAACTTGATTTCTCAGATCTAAAGCTTATGATTCATTGATCTAGTGGTAAATTTAGCATTGTTGCTATCAATGAATAGGACAACTGGTTCACAGATGCAAACTTTTTAAAATAACACTGACAGTCAATGATTCTAAAGTAGTGCCTGTCCCATTAAAATAGTGATTGGAGTGAGTTGTATCTGCTTTAAAAAAAGATAACATACAAAGGTTTCTTACTAGACAACTGTTGAACAGGGTTTCATATAATATGTATCACTATCTGTAAATTAACTTACCAAAAATAGCACCAGAGGAATTATGTCTTCTATGAGGGACAGTGGAGGGGAAACTCCTAGAGAAAAAGAGAACTGGAGGGTGGATAAACTTACTCATGTGAACTCTGTCTGTCAGCAGCAAGATAGGGAATATGTCTCTGGACCAGAGAACTACAAAGACCAAAAGTCTAGGGTTTTTACATATATAAGGTATTTTCTGTAGTTAGTAAATGTTGTATACAGTTTCATAAAGCAAGAAAAACAGGCAGATTGTAAATAGCCAAAGATACATTTACTTAGCTGTATTTAAAGCAAATAGATGTGTAAAAATTGTCTTTTTCTCTAAAGTCTTTTGGTCTAACCATTCTATCCTGCTGTGAAGAGAAAACAGCATGAGAACATTTTTAAGAGCTTGCACAGAGACCATTTGCGTAAATGTAACTTGATGAATGTTCTCAATTTTTAAAATGTGCATTTAAAAAAATCACAGTGCAACCCAACGTAATATACAACTTGAAATAATAGGAAAATCACCACAGGATGGATTCTAACTCATAATAACCTAGTAGGACAGAGAAGAAATGCCCTGTTGTTTTAACAGACTGTTATTTTATGAAAGTTTACTGCCACATCTTTTTCTCATGTTGTTATTGTCATGTCCCATTGAGTCACCTGTGACTCATAGTGACCCTATGTACAATAGTTCTGAACCCGGCCTATCTTGAGCTAGTCTCAGTGTGAAAGACATCTACCCACATTATCTTATTTACTGTGTAAATCCATCTCATCCAGGGTCTTCCTATCCTCTGTTCCTACACCCTTCTAAACATGTTATCCTTTCTAAGGCCTGGGAACATGCCCAACATACGTAAGATGGAGCTTCAAAATCCTTGCCTCCAAACAACAGCTTAGTTTTACTCTCTCCACGATCGACTTGTTTGTTCTTTTGGCAGTTCAATGTCTCATGGAGCTACTAAAAAAAATCTCAGACACTTTGCTGTTGAATAGGAACTAACACATGCTTGACTAGCCATTGGATTTCTAAGGCTGTAAATCACACAGGAGGGAATTGCTCATATTTCTCCAGCAGAGGTGCTGGTAGTTCCACACTTCCAGAGACACACAGCCTGTGGGTTAATAACATAATTTCTTAAGGCCTACACCATCATGATTATACTGGTGACTTAAAATTGGCAACTTTTGGCTAGCACCCTAACATCACCACTGTGTCACTAGATTCTTATTCTTTTTACTTTATTCACGAACACTTTTTATTAATGATGTAAATTATCAGTTCTTTAGTCATTGATAAGATACATTGTTTTTATTAAAAATTATATTTTTTAAGAAAGGATGATTACTTGCTAAAATCAAAGCCAGAAAATACCACTAATTTATTCTGACAGGTTACAAAGCAGAACTTCTCCATAGAATTCTTATCTGTTCTGTTTATGAAAATAGATTGCCAGGAATTCTTCTATGGTGACTAAGGGTGAATTAAAACCATGGCACTTAGAATATACACCACCTGTACCATTCAGGAGCATGTGGCCTTCTAGACTGTGATAACAAATAGAATCATGATCATACATTTAGTAATCTAGATGGTACTAAGAAATTGAGCAGTAATGCTAAAATGCATAAAAAGTTCAAGTTTTAGCTTTGAGGCCCATAGTGAGTAAATCAGCATGTCTGCAAAGATATGAGTATGTAAATGTTAACTTACATGACAAAAAGGGAGACTTTAAAATGTGATTTTTTATCACATTTACAAATGTGAACTCACAAATGTGAAGCTAAAAAATTTTGAAATCGGAAGATTGTTTCAATGGACTTAAAATACAATTACCAGCTGCCTTATGAAGGAAAGTAAAGGGATATTTAACAAGGTGATGTAAGGACCTTACCAAGATGCTACACAGCAACACTGTGGTTTCACCCCTACCTATCCTCAGCCCTCTGCTCCCACCCTTCCCCCGCCTTGAGTTCCCATACAAATTTTGCTAGTTATCCTCCTATTATTACAATAATGGTCTCATGAAGTATTTTTTCCCTTGAGACTACATTAGTTCACTCACGGTAATGTTCTCCAGCCTCTCCCAAGTTATGTAGTAAAGTACAATGGTGATTAATTTTATAAAAACATAGTGCTTCTCATGCACTGATTGCGTAAAACAATGTGAATGAAGAATAATGTGAAACACGATGTATAAAAACTTTGTAAGCAAAGCAATTTCTATAAAAGTGCTACACAGTTGGATCTAAAGATGGAGAGGAATGCCTACAGATAAAGAAATAACTGTGTAAAAAGAATATGTGATTAGGCATTATCTGTATGATAACAGTCCACAATAAGAGATACATAACAAGTGGATCAGAGGAGGAAGGAAATTATGCAACAATGAATGAATATTCTTTAAAAAGTGAACTGGGGAAGTAGGGAGGAAAATGTGCAACAATTAATGAATGAAAATCCAACTTTCCTGTAAACATTCATTAAAATAACAACAATAATGATAATGCAACTAACACAGCTGGAGAATTTGGAGGAGTCAGGATATAGATGTTTTCCTACAGCATATAGAGAGAGAGTGATCCTGCCCAGAAATCATAAAGCCAGAGATGTGTTTACCAGGCTGTGCCAACAAATTTGGAGGACAGGTACCTGGTCAACTGACTGGGAGAGACATTTATTCCCATTCCAAAGGAAGGTGATCCCACAGAGTGTGGAAATTATTGAAAAATATCACTAATGTCACATGAAAACAAAAACTTCCTGAAGATTATCCAAAAACAACTGGAACAATACATCAGCAGATAACTACCAGAGGGCAAACTGAATTTACAAGAGGCCATGGTACTAGGGGCATCACAGTCAATGTCAGATGGATCTTGGCTGAAAGTAGAAAGCACAAAAGAAATGTGTATCTATGTTTCATTGCCTACACAAAGGTAGTTGACTGTGTGGATCACAAGAAATTGTGGCTAATTTTGAGAGGAGTGGGAATCCCAGAAAATCTAATTATGCTCAAGCACAAGTAAATACTTGGCAAAAGGGAAGGCTTTACAGACTTCATTAAGCTAAGAATTTTGAAATGGAAAGAGTGTATCAATGGATTTTAATGCAATCATAAGCATTTTCACAATGGGAAGTAAATCTATACTTGGACCAGGAAGCAGTTGTCGGAACAGAGCAAGGAAACATTGTGTGGTACAAAATGAGGGAAGGAGTGCATCAGAGATGAATTGGGTCTCCATGCCTTCTCAATCTATATGCAGAACAGATAATTTGAGAGGCTGGATTTTGTGAGGAGTAACATGCCATCAGAATTGAACGAAGATTCACCAACAACTTGCATTATGCAGATAATACAACTTTGCTTGCCTAAACTGAGGAAGACCAGAAACATTTGCTGCAGAAGGTAAAGGACTGTAGTCTCCAATATGGATTGCAGCTCAGTATCAAGGAAACAAAGCTTCTCACTACTGGTCCAATTAGAGCACCATGATAGATGGAGAGGAGATTGAGATTGTTAACCATTTCGGGTTACTAGGTTTCACAATCGACACTCTTGGCATTAGCAGTCAGAAAGTCAAAAGACAAAAGACCCAGGATGAGATGAATTGACTCAGTTACTGAAAAAAATGGGATTAGGTCTGTCAGAGATGGTAAAATTGGCTAAAGATAGGGTAGGGTTCAGAGATGTCATACAATGGGTTGTTATGAGTTGTAGGTGACTCAATGGCACATAACAACAACAAGAACATGCAGTATTCATGAAATATGCATAAAATTTTAATAAAAATCACTGTATTCAACAGATGTTTATGACATCTCATAATAGATTGATTTTTAATGTACTCTAATCGTTATTCTCAGCAAGTAGAACTTACTGACTATAATTAGTTTTGGTGACTTAGAAAAATATTATCTATGGTGATTGATGATACTCCAGCTATGTATGTGAGAATCAATAGTTAATTTAATTACATTCAAAGCATTTTAGAATTTATACTGTTCTAGTTGAACATAGTATATTTATTTTCCTGGTCAAAGAATTGTTCATTAATGTTTGGACCAACTTAATTTTGTTTCTATCAATTAAAATTATATGTTTTGCATTAACTAATTATTTGGAAAATGTAAAACTTATAATTAATACTATTTTATGTATACATTTTAAAATAATTCTGAAATAAATGCTCTGATTCAGAGTCATTTTACAGTTGTGTTTTATCTCAAATAATCTTTTTTTTCTGCTGATACTGGAATTGTTTCTGTGCAACTAAATTGGATAACTAATTACTTGATCAGTGTAATTAATTTCCTTAATCCATTTTATAGAGGCCTCTGGCTAATATAGAATACCATATGATTTATTGTGTTAATCTAATCTAAATTCCAGATGCTATAATAATCAGCACAATATGTTTTATTTCCATATTTATATGCAAATATATTGTATACTCTCCATTGACTGAAACAAACTAAGTTCAGGATACCAAAACACAAAAATAGGAATGAAAACAAACAAATTTATTGCTGCCAAGACAAGCTTAACAGTGGCGCTGTGATAGATTAGAATTCCCACTGTGGGTTTCAAATCTTTAAAGAAGGTTGCCACATCTTTCTTTTCAGAGCAGCTTGTGGGTTAAAGCTGCTGTCATTTTGATTGTCATATAGATGTTTAACCACTGTAATGATCTGGGCTCCTAGGTTTAGGATACAATTTTAAGAAATATTAAAACAAAAGTTGTGGAGATACTATCTTGATAATAGATGGCTTAAATTTTTAGAGATATAAAATATAAACATTACAATGCCTTCTGGTTTTAGTTTTCTATGTGTTCTCTTAAGCTTATTGTTGTTAGGTTTGTTAATTATACTCATACCACTTGTTATATGCTGTTGAGTTGACTAGGACTTGTATCAACCTTATGAACAACTCTGAAACTTGCACTTTGCTGAGCTAACTTCACCATCTGACACATCTGACCCCATTGCCAAAATTACCATAAAAATCCATCTTTTCCAGGGTCTTTTTCTCTTTTACTGACCTGTTGGATTTCAAAACCCTTGAGGTACTTCTAGATGGACTCAATCCTCCAGCTTTCTTTTTAATATCTGAGTGTGTTAACCATTTTGCATTGTAGAATGACCTCTAGGTATACTTTGTTGTTGCTGTGTGGTGTCAAGTCAGAACCAACTCAAGTTGACTCTCCAGTGTGTTTTCAGAAGCTATAAATCACATGGGTGGAGATTTCCCATCTTTCTGTTATGGAGCAGCTGGGAGATTGAAACTGCATGCCATTGTGTTGGTGGCACAATTCCTTACCACTAAGGGAACAGAACTTCCTACTATACTCCCAACAATTGATCACACCCAACTAGAAGTCATTCAACAAGGGATTTCAGAAAATACAGTCTACATTTTGTTGTTATTATTAGGTGCCATCAAGTCAAGTACAATTCATAGCGACTCTATGCAAAATAGACCTGAATACTGTTCTCTCCTGTAACATTGTTATCATCTCTAATACACTTGATCCTATCACTACAGTCAGTGTCAATGCATTTCACTGGAGGTCTGTCTCTCTTTTGCTGACCATCCACCTTCCCAATCATTATATTTTTTTGTAAGGAAGAGCCTCTCCTAGCAACTTCTCAAAAGTATAAGAGAGGAAGTTTCACCATCCTTGCCTCAAAGAGGAACTCTAGTTGAATCTTTTCCAAGAAGTACCTATTTTGACAGTATATGGGATATTCAGTACTCTCCTCCAACACCACAACTCAAAGATATCAAATTTTCTTGTGTGATCCTTATTCATTGTCCAGCTCTTATTTATTGTCCAGTCATATGTGGCTGAAAGTAATACCACATTCATCAATAATTGAAAAAACAATGACTTAAATCAGGCACACCTTATTGTTCAAACAGATATTATTTCTCTTTACTGTTTTGGAGAGGTCCCTAATAGCAGATTTGTCCAAAACAATACAGCTCCTGAGCCATTGACTGCTAATACCAATGGTGTTGATTGTGGATCCAAGCAAGATTAAATAATTGACAGTTTTAATTTTTTCTTCATCTGTCATGTTACTTATTGGGCCAGGGATAATTAACTTTGTTTTCTTGCTATTAAGATGTAATATTGAAGACTGTTGTCTTTGATCTTCGACAGCAACCAGATATGTCCTACTCACTTTCAACAAGTAAGGTTGTATCATTTGCATAATACAGGTCATTAATGAGTCTTCCTCTCATAGTGATACCATATTATTCTTCAGAAATTCTGGCTTCATGAATTATGTACACAGAGAACAATTTGAATAGGTTTGGAGAAAGAATGCAACGCTTACACACCATGTTCCTAGTTTTAAACCAGTGTTCCCTTGTTTCTTTCAGACAACAACTTCTTCATCTAGCTATAGATTTCATATGAGCACAAGTTATTTTATGGTACTATATAACTTATCCTGGTCAATAAAGAAATAGATGCTCAGGTAGAATGCTTCTGTAAAAAAAGTATATGTAACAATCATTTAGTGATTAGTCAATAGTAAGAAAGAAAATTGTTTCAGAGACTAGAAAGATGGCAATCTATATAATGCAATAACAAAATATTGGGTAAAATCCATTCCTGGTAACTTTCAAAGCATCCCACTTATCTAATAATAAAGTATCTTTAGACTAAGGGAGTGAAATCCTAAATTTTCTTGCTCTGTGTTAATTGATTTTAAGTGTTGGCTATCTTTGATAAAGTAATGTAAAACAGTGGTGAGCTCAAAACTAAATATCCAGTAAGTAAGAGTGAAAAAACAAAGTAAGAAAATGTTCACAAATGTAATGCTGTGAGAAGTTAGAGGAAGGGGCTTGATGGCATAATCCATAGAGAGGTGCACTACTAACAAAAAGGCAAGATTGTCTGGTGATTCAAATCTATTAACTGCTCTGAAAGAGAAAAATTGGGTAATCTTCTTTCATGTAATTTATACTCTTGGAAGCCATTGGAGGGTCAACTTTGAATCATACCCAACTTGACAGCAGAGAGAGAGGAAGAGAGACAGAGAAAGAGAGATTTAAAGGAATAAATAAGGAAATTAGTAAATATTACATAGCTAAACATTTATATTACAAAGGTATCATAAAACTCAGCTTTACAGGAAATAACAAATCAAGAATGTAGCGAAGTTATTACTCCCTGACAAAAGCTGTCATATTTGATTAGATAAAAGTCAAGAAGAGAAGGGAAAATCCAGGAAGAATTGGCACAGTTCAAGCACACTCTACTTCCATCCAAAAGTTTAACCCTGGCTCAATCAGTCCTCATGAAAAATCTAACAGGAAATGAACTTCACTGGATGTAGGATTTCATAGCATTTTCTAACCCTAATTCATAGCTCATATTAGTTTGTAATTAAATACTAATTTATTTTATATCTTTATCATTAACTATACTATAAAGTTTCAGTGCATGAAATACACTTTTTTATTTAATTCCATGTCATAATTCTAAATTATTATCTCACTTTTTTATCTAACCTGGATGTGTTAGTTAAATCATATAAAGATAATATATTGCTATATATCAAGTAAAATTATTTTAGATTTGGAAGTAAAGCAACAGTATCTTGACAGCATCATTATAAAGAGAGAAGAGAGTGAATAGATTGAAATTGTTAATAATTTCATCTTACTCAGATATACAATCAACACTCTTGGACCCAGCAATCGGAGAATCAAAAGGTGAGTTGCATTTGGAAATTTCTGCTGTCAGGGACCTCTCCAAAGTGGTTGAGATTAATGATGTCCATTCCAAATGAAGCTGGAGATTGCCTTTTCCATCTCCTTGAAGAATGGAATTGGTATTTGTATTGGGATTGCATTGAACGTGTATACTGCCTTTGGTAGTATTGCCATTTTCACAACATTGAGCCTTCCTATCCATGAGCAGGTGATATTCTTCCACTTCTCCAGGTCTCTTTTTGTTTCTTATAATAATGTTTTGTAGTTTTCTTTGAATAGATCTCTTGTACTTCTAGTTATATTTACTCCCAAATATTTAATGTTGTGATTAGCTATTGTGAAGGGTATTGCTTTTCTTAGCTCCAGCTCTGTATTCTTTTTGTCACTGTAGAGAAATCCAACTGATTTTCATATGTTGATCTTGTATCCTGCTACTTTGCTGAATTGGTCAACTATGTCCAATAGTTTTCTTGCTGAGTCTTTAGGGTTTTCTGAGTATACTATCTTGTTATCTGCATAGAGGGATAATTTTACTTCCTCTTTGCCAATTTGTATACCTCTAATGTCTTTCTCTTGTCTTATTGCTATCGCTAAGACATCCAATACAATATTGAATAAGAGAGGAAATAATGGGCATCCTTGCCTAGTTCCTATTCTTAAAGGGAATACCTTGAACCTCTCTCCCTTGAGAATAATGTTAGCTCTCGGGTGTTCATAAATACTTTTTACTATATTGAAGAAATTCCCCTCTAGTCCTATTTTGTTGAGTGTTTTCATCAGGAAAGGGTGTTGGATTTTGTCAAAGGCCTTTTCTGCATCAAGTGATAATAGGATCATGTGGTTCTTGTTCTTTGTTTTGTTAATATGATGAATTACATTAATTGTTTTTCTTATATTGAACCATCCTTGCATGCCTGTTATGAATCCCACTTGGTCATTATGGATTATTTCCTTGATGTATTGTATTCTATTGGCCAATATTTTATTCAAGATTTTTGCATCTATGTTCATAAGAGATATTGGCCTATAGTTTTCTATTTTGGTGGTGTCCTTTACCAGTTTTGGTGTCAAAGATATGTTTGCTTCATAGAATGAGTCTGGGAGTGTTCCATCTTGTTCTATTTTTTAAAATAGTTTATATAGAATTGGTGGCAGTTCTTCTCTGAATGTTTGATAAAATTCGCTTGTAAATCCATCTGGTCCAGGACCTTTTTTGGTTGGAAGCTGTTGTATTACTTTTTCAATTTCTTCTTTTGTAATGGGTCTGTTGAGATGTTCAATTTCGGTTTGTGTCAGTTTAGGTAGATTGTGCATTGCTAGATATTTGTCCATTTCCTCAAGGTTTTTGTATTTGTTTGAGTATAGTTTTTTCATAATATTCTAATGTTAATTTTTTAATTTTATTTAAAAAAAAGATTAACGATGTCAGTCTACAGACTGACAGGTATGTCTGATTCAGACCATGATCTTTGCAATTGATTTCTTTTTATCTGAGAATTGGACAATGACTAAGAATGACAGAAGAAAAGATGCCTTTGAATTTGGGTGCTGGAGAAGAGCACTGAACATACCCTGGACTGCCAAAACAACAAAAAGTATGTCCTGGAAAGTCTCACCTACTTTGGATATGTTGCCCAGAGGGATCAATAATTGAAGAAGGACATTATGTTTGGAAGGATAGAGGGTCAGCTGAGGAGAGGAAGATTCTATTGGAGATGGATTGACAAAGTGACTGGGATAATAGGTGCATGTGTGTCAGGGACAGTAAGATTGGCTTAAGGCAAGATTCAGAACTATTGTTCCTAGGGTTGTTATAAATGGTAGTCAAGTTAATGGCACATGTCAACACCACCAACAACAACAATATGGATTGAACAGGATAGAAAAAGATAAAAAAAAATTCCTTTATATTTTCACTATACAAGTCTCATTCCTTCCATATAATTGTTTTATTTTTTCCATTTTTCACGTAAATGTAATAAAACAATATATTCTACTCAGCAGTTAGATTTAAATATGCAACTTTACATGCTACCATTTTTCTGAAAATGAGGTTACATTATTGGAAGAAATTAAAGAATACTAAAATAGGAAGATATTATATTTTCATGCATCGGTAAACTTAGATCATCAATATGGCAATATTCATCTACAGATTCAACATAATCCTGGAAAAATTTCACCTCACTTTATAGAAATTGACAAGATAATCTTAACATGTATATAGAGCCACAAAGCATATCTATACCTTAAGAAATAAAACAGCAAAGTCAGATGACTTAGGCATTCCAATTTTAAAACTTGCTAAAAAGTTACAATGAGATATTGTTATATTTACATAAGACAGAAAGATAGATCTGTGAAGTACATAGTACATGCAACTATTTTCTGAAGTCTCTCTTATTTTTTGCTTTTTCACAATGTTGTTGTTAGGTGCCATCAATGAGTACAACTCATAGAGACCATATGAATAAAAGATTTGAACACTGTTCGATCCTGTTCCATCTTTACACTTCCTGACACACAAGAGCTCATTGCAGCAGTCACCTTGTCAATCTACCTGGCTGAAGGTCTTCCTCTCCTTCACTAACCCTCCACCCTTCCCAACATCACATCCCTCTCCAAGGAATAGCACCTTCTAGCAACATATCCAAAGTATGAGGTGAAGCCTCATGATTCTTGCCTCCAAAGAGCACTCTGGCTGCACCCTCTCTAAGCTAAATCCAGTTGTTTGGTTTTGTTTGTTTTTTTCTTTTGGCCATCCATGGGATGTTTAGTACTCTTCCCCAACACCATAGCCCAAAGGCATATATTCTTCTTCAGTCATTTTTAGTCACTGTCCAGCTCTCAGATGCATAGCAAGTGATTGGAAAGACTATGGCCTGAATCAGAAATACGTTTGTCCTCAAACGGACATCATTATTCCACAATAATTTGGAAAAGTCTCTAACTGCAGATTTTCCCCAGTGCAATTCATCTCCTTATTTTCTGACTGCTGGTATGAAGGATATTAACTGTGGATCCAAGCAAGATGAAGCTGTTTACAGTTTCAATCTCCTTTCTTCTCTCCATCCATCATGATGCTCCCTATCAGTCCAGTGATAAGAATCTTTGTTTTCTTGACATTGAGACCCAATCCATACAGAAGACTGCATTCTTTGAACTTGTGCAACAAGGGCTTCAAGTTCTCCGTGCTTTCAATGAGTAAGGTTGTGTCATCTTTATATAATTCACGATAGTGATGTCTCCTCCGGTCCTGATGTCACACTCTCCTTCATAGAGCTCAGCTTCTGGAATCATTTGCTCAGTATACATATTAAGTAGTTAAGGAGAGAGAATACAACCCTGATGCATTCCTTTCTTAATTTTAAACCATATGGTGTCTCCTTACTCCTTTCATACAACAGCCTTCTGGTCCAGGTACATGTACTACATGAGCACTGTTAAGTGCTCTGAGACTCCCATTCTTCTTAATGTCAACCACAGTGATTTATGATCCACAGAGTCAAATGTGTTTGCATAGTCAATAAAGCACAAATAGACATTCTTCTGGTATTCTTTGTTTTCAGCCAGGATCCACCTGACCTCAGCAAAGATATCCCTGGTGCCATAGACTCTTCTAAGTCCTGGTTAAACTTCTGGCAGTTTCCTACATATGTACTGTTCTAGCCATTTTTGAATGGTCTTCAGCAGTATTTTGTTTGCATGTGATAGTAATGTTATTGTTTAATGATTTCCACATTCAGTTGGATCACCTTTCTTGAGAAAGTGAATAACTATGGATCTCTTTCTATCCATTGGTCATATAGCTATCTCTCAAATTTCCTGGCACAGTGCTTGTCTGTCAGTTTGCTATACTGAGATGACTTGGGGTTGCTGTGATACTGAAAGGTGGGCCACTGGTGTGTCAAATTCCATAAGGGTTACCATTAGTGAAGCTGCCTGATTAAGACAGACTAGGAAGCAGAATTGGCATCTACTTCTTAAATTAGAGGCCTTTGAAAACCTTATGGACACTAGAGAAATGAGGATAGTGATAGTAGTGTAGTGGTACAGCCCAGAGTGGAAGTCAGATTTTAAAATAGCTTTACTTAAAATGTCCAATTATGTCCATATACTATACATAGCATGGGAAGTGTCAAATTCATTGTCATTCCATCACATTACACTGATGACTAGAGAATATCTAGGATAGAGTCTCTAGCAGTAATAGAATGGAACTTAAACTTATTCATTCTGTTTTTGGGTGGGAAAGGTCAATGTAGTAGTGATCTACCTCCAGCAAGAATTGTAAACTCTGCTGAGACTGTGCTGCCTGGAAGTACGAGTGTATCCAGGGGTCACATATAGAAGATTGTAATTGTAAATATGCCCTCAGCTCCAGCTGATATCTTTAGGCATATCCTTTCAGGAAAGTTACAATCTCAGTATACTTATCATTAAAGACTTAAGCCATACAGGTAATTTTTTAATTTGCAATTTAGTCCATAAAATGTCAGTCTTATTTGGATGTGTGGACTCATTATTTTTTTTAGTTCTATATAATTTTCTTCTCTTACAAAAGGAGCTGTAGTGGCAGAATGACGAAGGGCACGGCTGCTAAATGAAACGTAAGCAGTTAGAAGTCACCAGCAACTCCATGAAAGAAAATATCCAACAGTGTTTCTGTAAAGATTTAAGCCAAAGAAACCTTATGGGATAAGCCTTCTCTGTCCTCAAACATCACTATGAGTCAACACCAGCTCAATGGCACAAAACCATGAATCTCTCTCATGCCATCTCTAGGTTTTGACTGTGACTTTAAGGGTTATGACCACTCTAGCTTGAAATGACCTAAGACTCTATGACTCTATTAAGCATGAGAAAGGGAAGAACAAAGTAAGTGAAGGAAACATATGACACTATAGTGCTTCTGGTGGCATATTGTGAAATCTGTAAGGTTGCCAACAGAAAGGTCAGTAATTCAAGTGCACCAGTTTTCCCGAGTAAAAAACACATGCAGTCTCAGAAATCACATGGAGTGTCACATTGAGTCAGAATGATTTTGGGTATATTTTAGATTGTTTTTTGTGCAGTTGCTTAAAGTAGCCTGCTTTACTTAATATCCAACTGATCTGTAGCATACTATAATTTTCCAATAACTTTTCACTAGTTCTCCTTTATACACAACCTTTATTTTCTAGGGCTATAGTATATATGTTCTTGTTGTTGTTAAGTGCTGTTGAGTCATAGCCAACTCATAGCAACCCTATGAATGAAAGTCCTCGACACTTGCATGACTTTCATCCTTTCTCCAGGTTCATCGAGTTTTCAGAGGCAAGCTATGGAAGTGGATGCCACTCCTGCTTCCAAGTTTATTTTGATTGGGGAGCTCCACCCAACACCATCCACCATGAGTAACCATTATCAAATTTTACACATTAGTGTCATAGTGCTTAGCTTCACAGCAACCACAAGTTACCTCTGAATGGCAAGTGGGTACACCAGGGCTTTATGACCTAGAAGAGTGTTTGACCAAAAACAATGAAAAACAGGCCTGAGGGCCATGCACTTGGGCAAAAAGAATGCCACAAATGCCCTAACGTTCTGACTTGACTCACCTTCCAAGCTCCAGAGGCCGCATGCATCCATCCCTCTGACACTGAGCCTCAGGAAAGACTCGTCCTTGTGTCCCAAGGGTGGCCATCCATTTCAGTATTTTACCATTCTGACATGCCCAAACGCTGGCAAACTCTGGGCCAGAGACCCCTAATTCATCTAGCAAGTCCATTCTGCAGCCACCCATTTGGGACATAATATATATAAAATGACCAAATTCCATTATGAGCCATGGTGGTAGCACTATTAAGAACTCAGGTGCAAACTGAAAGATTGGTGATTTACATCCACCCAGTGACATTGCCTAGAAAGCATTTGATGGTCCATTGCCACACATATAATTAACTAGAAAATGTTGTTGCTTTGTTGTTACGTACTACTGAGTCGACAGTGACTCATAGTGCACACACTCTGTCACATAGAATTAACATGAACCAAAAATTGACAAGGTGGCTTCTTACAACAACAAAAGTGCTTTTTCTTGTGAAATGTATATATAAAAAAGGAAAAGCAGACAAGCAAGCTTTAATTTAACAAAGGTTGGAACATTAGACTTTCTAAATATTATTAGTTACTTTTCTAAAATTAATTTTAATGAAAGTTTACAGAGACTTAGGGTTTCCATTCATTCATTGTTGCACTTTTCTCCCTTCCCATCCTCTCCCCCCAATTCACTGTTATACAATCCCTCCTGCTAAGTCCACCCCACTGTGCAGTCTTCATTCTGGACTCCTGTCATGACAATAATACCTAATCATATATCCCTTTTAAGCATTCTTTCCCTCATCTGTTTCAATGCAGTGTACATTATTTATACCCACTTTCTCAGTCTTTCCTCAACCCCGATGTCAGTCCCACTGTACTTTTTATGTTGAACAGTTCAAGCTTCTAGTTATACTTCATTTTGCTCACTTAACATAAAAGTATATTGCCAGGTGCACATATAGAACTCAGGTGAAATTTTATGAAGATTTTTTAATAGTTGTTATGTGCCATTGAGTCACCTGTGACTAATAGCAAACCTATGTACAACAGTCCTAAACCCTGCTCTATCCTGTGCCAATCGTGCTAACTTTGACACACCTTCCCCCATTCTTCTAGACACTGAATCAATCTAATTTATCAAGGGTCTTCCTGTCTTGCACTGTCCCTCCACCCTCCCAAGCATGACATCCCTCTCCAAAGACTGGTTCCTCCTTGCAACATGTCCACATTATGTCAGGTGAAGCTTCAGAATCCTTGCCTCCAAAGAGCAGCCTAACTTCATCCTTTCCAGGGCAAACCTGTTTGTTCTCTTAGCAGCCCATGGTATATTTAATACTCTTCTCAAACACCACATCTCAAAGGCATAAATTCTCCCTCTGCCATTCCTAGCCATTGTCCAGCTCTCTGATGTATAGCAAGTGATTTTAAAGACCATGGCCTGTATCAGGCATGCCTTAGTCTCCAGACTGACATCGTTGTTCTTCTGTACTTTAGAGAGGTCTCTGACCACGATTTTCCCATCACAGTAGGTCTTTTAATTTCCTGACTGCCAGTATCAAGAGTGTTGATTGTGGAGCCAAGCAAACTAAAGCTGTTAACGATCCTAATCTCTTCACCATCCATTATGATTTTGCCAATTGGCCCAGTGGTGAGAATCTCTGTTTTCTTGATATTGAGCCTAAATCCATACTGAAGATTTCAGTCCCTGATCTGTAGCAAGCACTTCAGGTCCTCCTTAGTTTCAGTAATCAGGGTTGTGTCATCTGCATAACACAGATTGCTGAGGAGTCTTCCTCCAATTCTGATGCCACATTTCTCCTCATAGAGCCCAATGTCCCAGATAATCTGTTCCACATATAGACTGAAAAGATACTGAGATAGACATATCTCTGGCATAAACCCTTCCAAATTTTGAACCATGCAGTGTTTCCTAGCTGTGTTCTGACGACTGGTCTCCCGGTCCAAGTAGAGGGTTCACATTAGCATAATCAAGTTCTGGGATTCTTATTCTTCTCAGAGTTAGCCACATTTGGGGTTGGGGTTTTTTGGGGGGGGTTTTTTGTTTTGGTTTTTTTTTTAATAGAATTTTTTTTAAGTTGTTATACATGGGTTGTGGACCTTGATATGCTAGCTCTTATGATCTTCAGTTTTACCTTTGATTTCATGAATAAAGCTAGCTTGGGTGTCTGATTGTATCATGAAAAGGAGTCATGACTATGCTTATAATGAAGAATGCCTGGTTGTCGGAGCCACAGTTGACTGGGTAAATTCCTCACTGCACCTGCTCTTTCCCAAGAGCTGAAGAATGGTGTGCTGAATGTTTCCCATCAGAGTGAAACAAATGCAATCATTGACTGAGTAACTCATTCACATCCAAAAAGCTTTCTTTTGTAAATTCATTGAGTTCCACTGTACTCTTTCATTTTACTAACTTAGTTATTAATAGTGTCAAAGGCTATATAATAAATCTAAACTCTATAATCAGTGAGACAAGTGTGGTTTTGATTAGAGCAAATAATTTCTATTTAGAGGCATGTTGTTGTACTTAGAAAAACTATCAATGATAAATGAACTCCAAATATATGTATATCATTTCAGGGCAATTCAGGAAAGATATAAATAATTAGATAAATTGATATGAGTGCTAAAATAATGCATTTCTAATTAAAAAATGCACAGCACCACTTTTCTTCAGAATAAAAGGGTTCAGAAAGTCTCCTTTAAATAGATTAATATTAATATAATAAAACATGTCAAGATTAAACATAGCACCAAAATGAGTTTGTCCCTAAAGTTGTATGATGTAAGGCATATGCAAGAAGCTCTAGTGGTAGATACATAACACATTAAGCTGCTAAACAGAAGTCATTTTCCAAATCCATCAGTAGCTTTGTGTGAGAATGATGAGTAGTTTCCTATCTTTAAGCTCCACAGCCTCAGAAGCCCAGCGGAATGGTGGCAGTGGGTTTGATTTTGCTTAGTAATAATGAACTGTGCTGCCAACCTAAAGGGACATGGGTAAAACTCACCAGCTGCTCCACAGAAGATTAACAATCTCCTCCCATAGGATTTACAACCTCTGTCACCCTATGGATTGTCATCTGTGGGTCTGTTCCCACTTGGTGGTAAACAATAACAATAAACAACATATCTATGTGAAAATGTTAAGATGTTAAGAGTTACAGAGAACAAGTTCTGTGACATTCCTCCTTTACTTTCTATAAAGAGAATCTTTCAGAAAGTTGTTGAGGCTCCACAGTAAAGCACTATATTGATAGACTGAAATAATAAACTATCCAGCTATAGGAAATGTAATTTTTGGAGAATGGCTCAATTGAAAGCTAATGAGTAGGCACATATTTTCAACAGAAGAAATAGAGACCATATGTTCAACAAAAGAAATAGAGACAATCTTAAGGATTACTAATGGTGCAATTGTTCCATGAAGATTTTGAGTTGCTGATATGAACAAGTCTGTATTTGGCATAAAGTAAAATAACTACTAATAGGAAAACGTGAGGGGGAAAAATTCCCTTTTTCTTGTAGTTTAGCAAATTGCAATCAATACTCTACTTGCCTAGTAGTAAAGAATTTTCATCAATTTGACTGCAATTATGAAAAAATATCATGCAGAGGTAATTACGTGCTGTTCTCATTTTTTTGAAAAGTAGTATTTCTTCCAACAGTTCTTAGATATAGCTATTAACCTTGTAAAGAATGGAAAAAAATAATCTGGAAAAACTACCAAGAAAAGGAAAAATACTTTATAATTTCATTTCAAAGTTATGCAGTTAAGAACTTAACTGATAGTTGTAAAAAGTTATATGCATCAACTGGCGTGACATATATTATCTGTATCTCTTTATAGAAGTATTACAGGTAACAGTCTCCATTTTATTTTCTGAGATCTTTACTTGTCTCTTTAATTATAACTTGTCTTTTAATATCATATGTTTCATATTTTATTAGCTGACATACAGAAGACATTATAATAGATAACATTTATTGAGAAATCTAGGTATTACAGAAGTTAAGCATATATATTAACCAAATGTTTGGAAGTTCAAACCAATCAACTACTCCTCAGGAGAAAGGCCAGGCAATTTGTTTTTTAAGACTTTTAGCATAGGTAACACTACAGGGAAACTCTATTCCATCAATTTATAGGACATTTACTATATGACTGCCTTTATTTGAAGGATTTAACGCAAATTTCTTTAGACATATTATTAAAGAGGTCATCCCTGGAGAAAGACCCCAGAAAGTTCAAGCAGAGAGTTATTGAAGAAAGCTAAGTGAAGTAATGCTGTAACTACAACAATGGACTCTAGCAAGACAAAAGTTGTGAGGATGGTCCAGGTACTGCCAGTGTTTTGTTTCATTGTGCAAAAGGGTTGTTCTAGACTGAGCCTATTTAAAGGCACTTAGCAACAAGAACATGAATTACTTCATTAATCTGCCTAACAAATCTTGGAGGCTGCTGTTTTGTTAGTCCCCTCAAGTTTACAAATAAGAAAAAAATTAGGCACAAAAAGGTAAGACAATGCTCTTGTTTGGAGATCAGATAAGAATAGGCAAGTTTCAAAGTCAGCTGTTAGCTAAGAGACCAACACTTGGATGCAAACTAAAAAAAAACACAAAAACAAATTTACAAAAAAAAAGTATTTTTAAAAATTACAAGACATTGCTAAAGAAACAAAAAGGGACCTGGAGAAATGGAAGAATATCCATGCTCATGGATAGGAAGACTCAGTATTGTGAAAGTGACAATTCAACCAAAAGCAATCTACAAGTTCAATGAAATCCCAATACAAATACCTATTCCATTCTTCAACAAGATGGAAAGAGAAGTTTTTAATTTCATCTGGAATGGAAAGAGACTCCAAATAAGTAAAGCACTCCTGAAAAAGGGAAACAAGTGAGAAGGACTCACACTCTCTGATCTCAAATCCTACTACATACTTGTGATAGTAAAGACAGAGTGATACTGATACAGTAACAGACACATACATCAATAGAATAGAATTGAGAATCCAAAAATCAGCTCATCTACCTATGGTTAACTGATTTTTGACAGGGAGATGGAATCATTTATGTAGGGGAAATGAAACCTCTTTAACAAATGGTGCTGGAAACATTGGAAAACTATCTGTAGAAAACTCAATTAAGACCCACACCTCACACCATGCACACACACACACACACACACACACAACCAACAAATCAAAGTGGATCAAGGACCTAGGAGTAAAATCAAGGACTATAAACTTCATCATAGAAAAGCTTGGATGAAATTCATAAGCTCTAATTCACAATATAAACAGTCTTCCAAGCATCTTGAAACACCTACAACCAGGAGGAATAAATTAGATGAATAGGAACCTCTATTAATCAAATCCCTATGCACATCCAAAAACTTCTCTAATAGGGTTAAAAAGGACACTGATAGCCTAGAAAAAAATATTTGGTAATGACATATCTGATAAAAGACTCATGTCTAAAATTTATAAAATACTCCAGCACCTCAGTTAGAAAAAGATAATCCAATTGCAAAATAAGCACAAGATATGAACAGACACTTCACCAAAGAAGACATTCAGATGGCAAACAAACACATGAACAAATGTTCAAAATCCCTAGCTTTCAGAAAGATGTAAATCAAAACAACTATTAGATATCATTTCACCTCACTAACAAAAGAGAAATAAACAACAAATGCTGGCAAGGTTGTGGAAAGATGGGAACCTTATTCACTGCTGATGGGAGTGTAAAATGGTGCAACCACTATCTAGGTGATGCGATGCTTTCTCAAAAAGTTGGAAATTGAAATACCACTTGACCCAGCAATTCCACTACTAGGAATGTATCCTAAAGAAACCAGGGCTGCCACCCAAACAGGAAGATGCACACTCATATTTATTGTTGCATTACTCATAATAGCAAAGAGATGGAAGCAACTCAAATGCCCATTAACAAATAAATGGATAGAAAAACTATAATATATTCACACAACAAAATACTACACAGCACTAAAAAAAAGAACTCATAAAATATTATGCAACATGGGTTACTCTGGAGGATATTATGCTGAGTGAATTATCTCAGTCAGAAAAGATCAAATACTGCATAACACCACTGTTATAAAAAAGACTGAAAATGGGGCAATTAAGAAAAGAGGGGGCAGCTATTGTGAAGGATATTGTTTTGCTCTAGTTCTGTATTCTCTTCGTCACTGTAGAAAAATTTAATTTATTTTTGTATGTTGATCTTCTATCCTGCCACTTTGCTGAATTGGTCAACTATGTCCAGTAGTTTTCTTTTGAGTGTTTAGGGTTTCTAAGTATACTATCATATCATCTGCATATACCTCCTCTTTGCCAATTTGGATACCTCTTATTTCCTTCTCTTCCCTTATTTCTATTGCTAAGACTTCCAATACAATGTTGAATAGGAGTGATGATAGTGAGCATTCTTGTCTAGTTCCCGTTCTCAAGGGGAATGTTGAAAAAATTCCCCTCTACTCATATTTTTTGGAATATTTTAATCAGGAAAGGATGTTGAATTTTGTCAAAGGCCCTTTCTGCATCAATTGATAGAATCATGTGGTTCTTGCTCTTTGTTTTGTTATAATATGATGAATTATATTGCTTGTTTTTCTTATGTTGAACCATCCTTGCATATCTGTTACGAATCCCACTTGGTCATGGTGAATTATTTTTTTTATGTATCCTTGGATTCTATTGGCCAGGATTTTATTCAGGATTTTTTCATCTATGCTCATGAGAGATCTTGGTCTATAGTTTTCTATTTTGGTGGCGTTTTTACCTGGCTTTGGTATCAAGGATATGTTTGCTTCATAGAGTGAGTCCTGGAGACTTCCATCTTTATCTATTTTCTGAAATAGTTTATGTAGGATTTGTGACAGTTCATCTCTGAATCTTTGATAAAATCCACGTGTAAAGCCATCTGGTCCAGGACTTTTTTTTTGCCTGGTTGTTGTTTTATTACTATTTCAATTGCTTCTTTTGTAATGGGTCTGTTTAGGTGTTTCATTTCACTTGGTGTTAGGTTAGGTAGCTTATGAATTAATATGCAAAGAAAATTACAAAACATTGTTATAAGAAACAAAAAGAGACCTGGAGAGGTGGAAGAATATCCCTTGTTCATGGATAGGAAGATGCAATACTGTGAAAATAACAATACTACCAAATCTCAAAAAGTTGTAAATAGAAATACCATTTGATACAGCAATTCCACTATAGTTAATTTATCCTAAAGAAATCATAACCACCACACAAGCAGATATATGCACACTCATGTTTATTGCAGCTTTGTTTGCAATATCAAAGAACCAGAAACAACCCAAGTGCCCATCAGCAAATAAATCTATAAAGTTTTGGTATATTCATACAATGGAATACTATGCAGCATGGAAAAACAAGGAACTCATGAAATATTATGCAAAATGGATGACCCTGGAGGGCATTATGCTGAGTGAAATAGCACAGTCACAAAAGGACAAATATTGATTAGGGCCACTGTTGTAAAACGGGACTGACATTGGGGTTGAGGGAAGGCAAAGAAGCATGGGAGGAATGATGTATATACTGCATTGAAACAGATGAGGGAAAGAACTGTTTAAAAGAGATATATGATTGGGTATTATTGTCATGACAGGATTCCAGAATGAAGGCTGCATAGTGGAGTGGACTCAGGGGGAGGAATTGCATAACAATGAAAGTTTTCCTTTTACTTTGCAAGAGGAAAAGTGAATTGGAGGGGAGGGGTGGGCAGGGAAAAAAGTGCAACAATGATTATTGGAAACCCTAAAACTTTCATTAAAATTAACTAAAACAAAAACAAACTAACAAAAACAAAGGGAAGGGAAGGGAAGGGGGGAGGGGAGGGGAGGGGAGGGGAGGGAAGGGAAGAAGGAATAAATAATGAACACTGCATTGGAGCAGATGAAGGAAAGAATTATTTAAAAGGAATATATGATGAGGCAATATTTGTATGACAACAGTCCAGAATAAGAGATGAGTAACAAAGAGGACTGAGGGAGGGTGGGAGGTAGGGAGTAAATTATGCAACAATAAATGAATTTTTTTTTAATGTGAACTGGGATAAGGGGTAGGGAGGAAAATGTGCAGCAATGAATGAATGAAAATCCAACTTTTCTGTAAACTTTCTTTTAAATTTAAAAAAAAAAAACTTTAAAAAAGGTTATATAAAAAAACCTCACAAAAACAAAGTAAGAAGTATTTTTCTTAGAAATGCTTTTAAGTAAAATTCACCCGAGTTTTGCAAAGTGCAACACTATTTACTATACAAGGTAAAAATCACTCACGTGAGGACAAATACTGCCTAAGGCCATTATTGTAAAAATGAATGGATAACTAGTAAAACAGGTATGGAGATCCAAGGTGGGGAGGGATAGGAGCAGAGGGGTGAAGATGGAGGCCTGAAATCACAGATTGCACAATTTGGTGGGTGGAGAGAGGGGGTAAAGGAAATGGTAAGTATCAGTGTGAATCTGAAATGATATGATAATGGCGGGCATAATCCAATGGTGATTGATTTTATAAAACATAATGAATGGGAATGATTGTATGAAATACAACGTATACAAATTTTGTAAGCAAACCAACATAAAATAAAACTTTTTTAAAAAAAGTAAGAAAATTATTACAGAAAAAGAAAAAGAATGCCTTGAGCAGTTTGTTAGGGAGAAAGGGTTTAGTATGTATGGAATTGCAAAAACAGAGCCTCTCCAGGAGTACAAATCCATTAACAGGAGAAACAGGTAATCTCCTAAAGAAATTTACTTCTGAAAATTCAGTAGACGGTCAGCTATGAGCCTGTTTTTACTCAACTACAATGATTGTAAGTGAGTAGTTATGGTGGGGTGGGGAGTAGTGGGCATGCCAGCCTTGGTGATGCAATTGTTTAGCATTAGGTTGCTAATTGAAAGACTGGTACTTAAACTAGCCCATTAATTCTATGGTAGAAAAGATCTGTTGAACCCAAATCTACCTCTATGAAGATTACATTAAAAAAATATTTTGAGGTAGTTTTACTTTGTCACATGGAATCGTCAATGAATGATAATTGCCTGAATAACTAGAAACAAAAATATTACTAAATAGTGTCAGTATATGTACAATATAAAAAGGTCGTGCAAAATCCTCAATAAGAAATAATACTTTTACCACATAATATGTTAAATATGAAACATATTAGAGCGTTTTTAGTCTTTGATGTTGTGTCTAATGGGTAAATAGAAAATGATTCTATAACACACATGCTTTTGTTTTACACTTACTATAAAATTGTTAGCTCTCATGTAATGCTATATATTTAAAAATCCTATATGTAATACTGTGTTTATATTCATACCAACCATTTAGAATGACAGTATCTTTTGAATTTTAGAATACCAAGTGTGAGAGCACCTCTCTGTGGTGGAAAATTATTACTATTTCCAAACAAAGTTTAAAAAAATATATAAGCTTTGTTCTAACTATTACTAAACTGTTAAGGAGATAATTGTTTTTTCCATTTTATTAGCTTTTCTCCTGACTCCTACATTTTCATATTAATTAGTCCTAGGAAAGAAAGATAAGCAAAACTCTCAATAAATATTCATAGTATTATGCTATTCTTTACTTGCAGTGAAAAAAGGAAGATGACAGATTATGAATAATGTGGAAAATAATTTTTTTTAAATTACATCATATTTCTTCCTTTTATGTGTCTAAGAGAGAACTTATTATTATTATTACTATTATATCATTATTAATATCCTAAATGCAAATAAATTTTTCAGTCAGGATTCAAACATAAAGAATCAGAAACACAAGGAAATTTCAGGCAGAAAGATGGGCAATATTTTCTGTGTGATTTACATCCATGGGGACCTAATAAAAGGGCTATTATGAGTCAATTTTGACTGCACCCTAATGAGTTACGTACATAACAATTTGATCATAACAATTGCTAGAATTGGTTAAACAATTTCAGTAATGTGGCTCTTTGGTTCTTTTATGTTTGATACTGGACTTAGGTTTTATTTGGTAAGCAGTAAGGAAGAGAAGATGAATACAGAATAAAGCAAAAATAATTATAAATTCATAAGCACAACCTGGAGGTCATGAGAACAAACTGAAACTTTCACCACGCTTTACTCCAGAAGAAACTAAAGAAGCATCTGGTTGAGGTGGTTAAGTTGTAAATCTGGACACTGCTTCACACCAGTGAGATGAACTAACAGACAAGGGACAATATATGTGGTAAAAAATGTCTGTGGCTGTATATCTATCCTGATGAGTGTGAAACAAAGTTTCTCCGTGGAGGCTAGGAATTTGAAGCTCTGTCTCACTTTGAGCACATGGCCAGGAGGGACCAGTCCTTGGAGAAAGATATCATGCTTGGCAGGGTGAAGGGACAATGCAGGAGAGGAAGACTCCAGATGAGATGGATTGATACAATAACTGGGGTATTAAGGGTAGGTGTGTCAGACTCAGTGAGGCTGGCTCAGGACAGGGCAGGCTTTAGAGTTGTATTCTCATACAGAGTAATGAATCGCAGGCGACTCAACAGCACATCACAACAACGACAATTCTGCAATATATATCTCCCATTGACAGTGTTATTTTACTCCGCCTTAACCAGAAATAAAAAATAAAATTCTGGAAAATATACTTTAGGCCCACTAAACTGGTGCATGGAAATCCCATGGTGGGGGAAAAAAGCAGTCAGAAAATAAAAAGATATATTTTATGGGACATACCTTTAAATTGATGCCTGTGAGCTGTGGTACTGGAGAAGAGTGTTGAATATACGATGGATTGCTAAGGAGAACAAACAGATGTATTGTGGAGAAGGTGAAGCCAGAAGCTCCTGGGAGTCAGGGATTCTGAAGCTTCATCTGACATACTTTGGGCATGTTGCAAGGAGGGACTGGTCCTTGGAGAGGGACATCATGCTTGGCAGAGTGGAGCGGTGGCGAAGGAGAGGAAGACCTTCGATGAGATGGATCAATTCTGTGATTGAAGCAGTGGGAAGGAGTGTGTTTGAGATGGCTAGGATGGCACAGGATAGAACGGCATTTTGAGCTCTTGTACATAGTGTCGCTATGAGTCACAAGAACTCGATGGCACATAACAACAACACCTTTAAATATTAAAATATACCTCACTCAAGTTATAGAATTTTCAAAAGCATATGAAAGTTAAATATTGAATAAGGAAGACTGAAAAAAAAATTCAAAAGGAAAATAAAAATCTGCCTTGTGAGAATTGCAGCCAGAGAACTCTTTGACGATAAGTGTATTGCATACTTTGGGCATGTTATAAGGAGGAGCTAGTCACTGGAGAAGGACGCCATGCCTGGAAAATAGGGTCAGAAAAAAAGAAGAATACATACACTCAATGAGAAAGATTGATATAGAAACAGTAGGCATCAACATAGTTGAAAGTACTGAGATGGCATAGGGTCAGAGAAGGTTTGGTCTGTTGTGTGTTGTGACATTATGTATCAGAATTAATTTAATGGCACCTAACAAGTTGAAGAAGCATAAAACAAAATAAAAATTAGTTTTTCCCTGTCAATTTGGCTATACATACACATTTCAAACTAATAAAATGGTCTCCAAATAGCAATAACAATATCATAATGCTCCCTAACATAGTAAAATTACTTTAGATAAAACAGAAAATGGATTAATTGAATCCTTTCTCCAAAAGGGGTACAAAATCTTGCTTTGTTGGTTGTTCATTTGTCTTTGTTTAATATTGTTTAATATTCATTCTTCTAATAGATTAATATTTTCCTTTTATTTTATTTCCTGTAAAATAAGTACAAAGAAAATATTTAACTGTTATTAATAACTCCCTACTTATGTCTTATTTCATGTTGTTAAATGCCATCGAGTCGTACGCGACTCATAGTGACCCGATGGATGGAAGACCTAAACACTTGTATAATTTTCATACTTTCTCCAGGTTCATAGGGTTTCTTTCTGGAGGCATCCTATATCAGAAGTGGATATCACTCCTGCTTCCAAGCTTGTTTTATTCAGGGAGCTCCACCAAACACTGTCCACCCTGGGTAACCATTATCGCGTTTGACACATCAGTGTCATAGTGTTCAGCTTCACAACAATAATGTAGTTTTAAAATATTTACCTCTACGGAGGAACCTGGTTTCACCCTCTCTAGGTCATACTTGTTTATTCTCTTGGTAGTCCACTATATCGTCAATATTCTTCTTCAGCAGCACAGATAAAAAGCATCTATTCTTTCGTAATCCTTAGTTATTGTCCAGCTCTCAGATGCACAGTGAACAATTGAGAAGATCATGCCTTGGATCAGTTGCACCTCAGTTTTTAGATGAATATCGTTGCTCTTTAGTTCTCTGGAGAGGTCCTTGCAGATTTTCCCACTGCATTGTTCTTTTATTTTTTATTTCTTATTGGCTGGTTCCTAGGATGTTTATTGTGGATCTGAACAAGATGTAATCATTATAAATTCAGTCTATTCTCCATCTATCCTGGTGCTGCCTATTGGCCTGATAGTGAGGAACTTTATTTTCTTGATGTTGAGATGCAAGCCATATTGAAGCCTGTATGCCCTGATCTTGGGCAGTGAACATGTCATGTCATGCTCAGTTTTGAGGAGCAGATTTGTGTCATTTGCATAAGGCAGGTTACTAAGTCTTCCTCTGACCCTGATGCGACATTCTTCTTCATAAAAATCAGACTCTTAAATGATTTGTTCAGTATATAGATTAAACACTATGGAGAAAGAATACATCTCTGATACACCCCTTTCTTGATTTTGAACCATGCAGTATTCCCTGGCTCTGTTCGAGTAGCAGCATCTTGGTCTAGGTATGAGTTTAGCATGGGCACAGTCAAGTGTTTTGGGATTCCCATTTTTCTTAGTCAGTATTAGCCATAATTTGTTCTGATGCACACAGGCAAATGCCTTTAAATAGGGAATAAAACACAAATAAACATCCTTATTGTATTTTGCTTTCAGCCAAGACCTATCAGACATCAGCAGTAATATCCCTAGTATCACAGCCTCTTCTAAACCCAGGTCATATTCCTGGAAGTTCTCTTTTGATGTACTGCTCTAGAAATTTTTTAGCAAGATTTTATTTGCATGTGATATTAACTGTGTTTGATAATTTCCACATGACCAGTTTTGGGAATGAAAACAAATATGAACTTCTTCAAGTCAGTTGGCCAAATAGCTATTCTACAAACTTTTTTGCACAACCTGGTGAGCATATCCAGGACTGAATTTGTTGAAATATGTCAGTTGGTATTCCATGAATTCCTGGGATGTTATTTTTTTTTGTCAATGTTTTCAGTTCAGCTTGATGGTCTTCTTTTACCATTGGTTGTTAAGCATATGCTACTTTTAAAATGGTTCTGTGTCAGCCAATTATTTCTGGTACAGTGACACTGATATTCATTGCATCTTCTTTTGATGCTTCCTAGATCATTCAAGATTTTGCTCATAGTATCTTTCAGCATTGAAACTTTAAGCTTGAATTTTTTCCTCAGTTCCTTCAGTTTGAGAAATGATGAATGAGTTCTACCCTTTTTATTTTCTGACTCCAGCATTTTTGTATATTTTTGTATATTTCTTTATAATGTTTTGCTTTGTCTTTATGACCTGGCTTTTGAAATCTTCTGACTCTTTAACTTCATAATTTCATCCTTTTGTTTTGCCTTTTTGCACTTCTAGTGCAATATTCATAGTCTCTTCTGACACCTTTTTGTACATTTTCTTCCCAAGCCCCTAACCCCAGTTTTCTCTTTGAAAAAAAATTTCATGGTTGTACAATCTTCACCCGCCCCCCCACACCTTTCCACTTTACTTGCAGCTCTTATTCTGGACTGTTGTAATGCAAACAATACCTAATCATACATTGCTTTTAAACAGTTCTTTCCTTCATGTGTTTCAATGCAGTGTAAATTATTTAGGCCCGCTTTTCCTAGATTCCCCCAAACCCGCATGTCAGTCCTGTTTTATAACAGTTATATTATGCAGTATTTTACTTTTGTGACTGAGATAGTTCACTCAGCATAATGTCCTCCAGGATCACACATTTTGTATAATATATCATGAGTTCCTTGTTTTTCAGTGGTGCAAAATATTCCATTGTTTGAATATACTACAGCTTCTCTATCCATTCATTTGTTGATGGACATTATGGTTGTTTCCATTTCTTTGCTATTGTGAACAATGCCACAATAAACATGGGTGTGAATATATCTATTTGGGTGACAGTTCTGATTTCTTTAGGGTATATTCTCAGGAATGGAATTGCTGGATCAAATTGTATTTCTGTTTTTTGAGAAAGTGGCATGTATTTCTAAATATATATGTACACAGTTCTATCACTACATCTCTAACTTCATTTCTGTCACCAAGGCCACAATTTTTCCAGTTACCAGTTCTTCCTGGTTTCCAACTTATACATTCTAATTACTGATAATCTTTTTTGAAGACTTGATACTGAAGAAGTAGATGCTCAGTCCTTCCTATTTATCTGTCTTAGTCTGGAAGTTCTCCTATAACCTGTCCATAAGGCAGTTATTTGAAAGCAACAGGTATAGGTATTTAAAAGAACAAAAACAAGAAGCAGTTGTCTGGTAAAAGAAAAGGGCAGTGCATGGCCTGAATAAGGAAAATTCTGCATCAGGGAGAAAGATAGGTCCTTTCTCAATATCATAATCTGTATGTTGAACAAGAGTTCAAGGAGGTAAATTATAGACAGAAGAATGTGGCATCGGGATTATAGAAAGACTCTGCAGCAGCCTTGTTTATGCAAATGACACAGTCTAGCTTGCAGAGAAGGGATGAAGACTTCAAATATTGAAAAAAATAAATAACTTCATCCTTCAATGTGGATTCCATCTTAACATCAAGAAAACAACAATCTTCAATATTAGATTAAAGGCAATGTCATGGCGCATGTAGAAAAGAATTAAATTGTTGAATATTTCATCTTACTTGAAATCAAACTTAACACCAAAGGTAACAACAGTCAAGAAATCAAAAGATGTGTTATATTGTGAAACTTTGCTGTCAAGAATCTGTTTAAATTTCTAAAGATTAAGGATGTCAGTTTAAAGACTAAAGTGTACCTAATCCAAGTTGTGGTATTTTCAATTGCATTGTATGCAACTCACAGTTATCCAATGAATAAGGAAGACCAAAGAAAAATCGATTCTTTTGAATTGTGGTGTTTGAGAAGAATATCGAACACATCATAGACTTACAAAAGCAAACAAACCAAAATACCAAACAAATCTTTCTATGTGGAAGTGCAATCAGTGTGTTCCTTAGAAGTAAGGATGATGAAATTTTGTTTTACCTGCTTCAGGTGTGTTACCAAGGCAACAAGTCTCCGAAGGAGGAAACCAAAAAAACATTATTCTGGAAAATTCAAACAATCAGTGAAAGAGAGGAAGATCCTCAATAAGATGGACTTACAAAGTAACTATAACAATGGGCTCATGCATGCCAGAGTTTGTGAAGATGGCACAGAATGGAACAAGGTTTAGCCTGTTGTTAATAGAGTCATTATAACTCATAGCTAATTTTATGGCTGGAGGCCTTGACCTATCAGGTGCTAGTTGGGGCAGCTAGGAAGGGAATGATGGCAGGGGAGGCAAGAGAACAAGGGCAGGTACTGGAGAGACAGGGTGGGAGTCTGACCAAATACATATGATGCTGAAGGTGAAGGGAGTGGTTATCCAACCCTGAATCAGTTAGTTGCATAATAAGAAAATGTCTTTCATTTCCAGTTTTGAGTACAATGCTTGTCTTTCAGATATTGTTCTAAAGCTAAGAATCCAAATTAAGACAGACTAGGAAGCATGGTTGAGCACACACTTCCAAAATAACAGGTCTTTAAAAGCCCTAGGAACAATAGCTCACAGTTAGATGAGACTAACAGATATACCACCAGAGGCTGAACTTTTATATCAGAAAACAAAGTAGGAATAACAGTCACAAAAAGACACTAGTGATTGGAACATGAGATCTGAGAAGTTTCAATGTAGAAAAATTGGACATTATTAAAGAAGAAAGGGAAGGTTTAAACATTGACATACTAGGCTTTGGTGAAGTGAAATAAATTGGCATAGAATATTTTGAACAAAAAAACTATATCAATCATATGATCTACTACACTGTAAATTTAAAAATGAGGAAAAATGGTATCACATTCATAGTCAAAAAACCATCTTTAGATCCATCTTGCAATGCAGTGTTGTGACAGGACTCATGCACACATAAAGAAGACCTATTGAAACCACTGTTATATGCACCAACAACCAACACCAAAGAGGAGAAATGGAAAATGTCTACCAATTTTTGCAGTCAGAAATCAAACATGCAACCAAGAGCCATTAATAATAATTGGTACCTGGAACATAAAAGTTGGAAACAAGGAAGAAGGAGCAGTAGTCAGAAAATATGGACTTGGTTACAGAAAATGAGGCAGGAAATAGAATGATAAAATTTTGTATAATTAATTATTTTTTATTGAAAATGCCTTTTATAAGAAACATAAATGGCAACTATAGACATGGATCTCACCTGATGAACTACAAAGAAATCAGACCTGGGGAAAGAATTGTTGGAGAAGGTCAGTATCAACTGTGAAAATTAAACAAGGTACAGGTTTTAATTTGTGAAATAGATCGTCAGCTACTCACATGCAAGTTAAAGCTGAAGCTAAAGAATACAAAAACATAGGAGCTCTGGTGGCCTCGTGGCAAGAAGCTGCACTGCAATCCCAGAGGTATGCGGTTCAAATCCACCAGATGCTTTGCTGGAGAAGGAGAGGCAATCTTCTCTTGTACCAGTCAGATCCAATTTGATGGTACACACACACACACACACACATGAAATAATAAAATAAATTTTTTAAAAAAGGAATGTTAAGACAAAACTACAAAAGCCAAAATTTTGCCTTGAGTCTATCCCATCTGTATTTAAAAACCATCTCAAGAACAGATTTGAGGCCTTGAACACTAATGAACTAAGACCAGATGAGCTGAGGGAGGATATCAAGAGTATCATCCATAAACAATGTGAAAGGTCATTATGAAGACAGAGAAGGAAGAAAAGACTGAGATGAATGTCAGAAGAGACTCTATTGCACTAGAACACAAAGAAGCCAAAGGAAAAAGAAGAAATAAGGAAGACTTCAAAAGGCAACTCAGGAAGACAAAGCAAAAAATTATAATGAAAAGTGCAAAAAACTGAAGTAAAAATCAAAGAGATGAAGTTGCTTGGCATTTCTTAAGCTGATGAAACAAGAACAAATCCAAGACTCAGGTTGCAATATTTAAAGATGCTATGGACAGAATGGTACAAAATCAGGAAAAGTGCAAACAGGGATGCATCTTATTTCCATACCTTTTCAATCTGTACGCAAAACATACCATCCAGGAGGCTAGATTTTATGAGGAGGAATGCGGCATCGGGATTAGAGGAAGACTCATCAACAATCTGCTGTTATGTACGTGACAGAACCTTGCTTGTCAAAACTGAGGAGGACCTGAGACATTTGCTGCAAAAGGTCAAGGACTTCAGCCTTCAATATTAATTGACGCTCAATATCAAGAAAACAAAAATTTTCACCACTAGGACAATTGACAGCATCATGATAGAAGAGAAAAAGATTGACATTGCTAACAGCTTCAACTTGCTTAGCTACACCATCAAGCCTCTTGGTACCAGGAGCCAGGAAATCAAAAGAATAATTGCATTGGGAAAATCTGTTGTTAGGGACCTCTCCAGAATACTGAAGAGCAATTATGTCAGTCTGGAAACTAAGGTGTGCCTTATCTAGGTCATGGTCTGTTGTTAGAGACCTCTCAAGTGTACTGAAGAATAATGACGTCATTCTATAGAAAAAGGTGCACCTGATCCAAGTCATGATTTTTCACAATTACTTGGTATGCATCATAAATCTGGACTATGACTAAGGATGATAGAAGAATAATTGAAATATTTTCGCTGTAGTGCTGGATAAGAGTATCAGATAAACAATGGACTATTAGGAGGAGAATGTCTGCTTTCAGGGACCTCTCCAAAGTACTGATGAGAAATTAGGTCAGTCTAGAGACTAAAGTGTGTCTGATACAGGCCACGGTCTTTGCAATCACTTGCTATGCATCAGAGAACTGGACAATGATTAGTGATGACAGAAGGAGAATTGATGCCTTTGAGATATGGTGTTGGAGAACAGTATTAAATATACCTTGTACTGTTAACAGAAAGAACAGGTACAACCAGGCTGCTCCATGGAGGCATGGATTCTGAAGCTTAGTCTGACATACTTTGGACATGTTGCAAGGAGGGACCAGTCCTTGGAGGGGGATTCCATGCTTGGGAGGGTGGAGGTACAGCACAGGAGAGGAAGATCCATGATGTGAGATGGATTGATGGAAGTGGTGCATCAGGCAATACAATTGGCACAGGATAGAGCAGGGTTTAAGGCTGTTGTATATAGAGTTGCTATGAGTCTCAGGTGACTCAATGGCATAACAACAACAACTAAAAGAACAAACAGGTTCATCCTGGAGAGGGTGAAACCAGGCTATTCCTTGGAGGCAAAAATTTTGAATCTCCATCTGACATACTTTGAGCATGATACTTGAAAGAATAAAGGAACAGCACAAGAGAGGAAGACCCTGGATGATATGGATTGACTTAGTGACTGGGTAAATGGAGGTAGGTGTATCAGAGACAAAAAGATTGGCTTAAGATAGAGTAGGGTTCAGAGTTGTTGTACATAGGTGGCTGTGAATAGCAAGCAACTCGATGGCACATAACAACAACATCAGCAGAATATTGAATGACCCAGGAAGAAATCAAAAGAAAATGGAAGGTATACCAGAGTCATTATACCAAAAAGTATTGGCAACACATAAGAAGCTTATGAGACAACATGATCAAAACACAATGGTGAAGAAGGAGAAAGTTCAAGGAGCCCTGAATTAATTAACAAAAAAACAGGGACCTGGAAACTGATGAAATACCAACTGACATATTTCAACAAGCAGATGCCTTCTTGGATGTGCTCACCAGGTTGTGCTAACAAATCTAAAGGACAGCTAACTTAACTACAGATTGGAGAATCCATCTTCTCATTCCTCCAGAAAAAAAGGTGATCTGACAAAGTGTGGAAATTATCAAACAATATCACTAATATCCAATAGAAGCAAAATCCTGCTGCAGATTATTAGAATAGAACATTGACAGAGATACAAGATGGTTTTAGAAGAGGTTGTGGCCCTTAAACATCATTGCCAATGTCTGATGGATTTTAACTGAAAGCAGAGTACTAGAAGAACATCTATTTGTATTTTATTGATTATATAAACCAGATCGATTACATATGTGGAAAGAACCGCTGGAGAAGCTCAATATCAGCTGTGAAAACTAGGCCAGGAGCT
>NW_006399860.1:8508851-8511169 GCF_000299155.1 Elephantulus edwardii | reverse complement strand
GTGTCAGAGACAGTGTGATTGGCACAGGACAGAGCGGAGTTTAGGGCTGTTGTACATAGGGTCGCTATGAGTCGCAGGCGACTCGACGGCACATAAGAACAACAACAACAACATATAAACCAGGCTGCTCCTTGCAGGTAAAGATCCTGAGGCTTCATCTGACATTCTTTGGACATGTTTTAAGGAGGGACCGGTCCTTGGAGAGAGAGATCATGCTTGGGACGGTGGAGGGACAGTGCAGGAGGGGAAGGCCTTCTATGAGGTGGACTGATTCAGTGACTGGGATAATCGGGATGGGTGTATTGGGGACAGTGCGATTGGCACAGGACAGAACAGAGTTTAGGGCTGCTGTACATAGGGTCACTATGACTCGCAAGTGACTCGATGGCACATAACAACAACAACAACATACAAAGGCATTTGAATATGTGGATCACAATGAATTATGGCTAACATTGAAAAGAATGGGAATCCCAGAACACATAATTGTGCTTATGTGAAATCTATACTTAGAGTAGGAAGCAGTAGTCAGAAAAGACCAAGGAAACACTTCATAGTTCAAAATCAAGAATAGAGTGGGCATTCTTTCTGCATACTTTTTTAATCTATGTGTGTAAAAGGTCATTCAATAGGCTGGACTTTATGAAGAGAAATGTGGCATCAGGATTGGGGAAAAATTCATCAATAACTTACGTTGTGTAGTTTTGCGCAACCTTGCTTCCTGAAACTGAAGAGAACCAGAAATGTTTACTACAGAATGTCAAGGGCTATAATGCTAATGCTCAATATGGACTGTAGCTCAACATCGAGAAAACAAAGATTCTAGGCACTAGGTCAATTAGCAGCACCATGAAAGGTAGAGAAGAGCTTGAGACTGTTAACTATTTCGTCTTGCTGGGCTCCACAATCAACGTTTAGTACCAGCAGTCTAGATATCAAAATATGAATTGCATTGGGAAAATCTGCTGTCAAGGACCTCTCCCGAGTTCTGAATAGCAATGATCTCAGTCTAGAGGTTAAAGTTTCCCTGATCCAGACCATGGTCTTCTCAATTGCTTATTATATATTGAAGAGCCAGACAGTTACTAAGGATGAAGAATAATTGATGCTTTTGAATAGTGATGCTGGAGAAGAGTATTGAAAATCCCTGGACTGCCAAGAGAACAAACAGGTCTATTCCAGTAAGGGTTAAACCAGTTTGCACATTGGTGGCAAGGACTATGAAGCTCCATTTCACATATTTTGGGCATATGGCCTGAAGGGACCAATCCATAGAGAAGGACATCATTCTTGAAAGTTTGGAGTGTCAGATCAGGAGAGGAAGATGCTAGCTGAGATGAATTGACACAGTACTTAGGTAAATGGGGGTAGGTGTTCTGGAGAAAGTGAGATCAGTTCAAGATAGAGCAGGGTTCAAGGTTATTGTCCGTAGGGTTGGTATGAGTTCCAGCTGACTCAACTGCACACAACGACAACAAAAATATATATTCGAGAATCTGGACACTATGCAGAAGAATCTAGCATCAGGATTGGAGGAAGATTTATTAATGACCTTCATTAACCAGATGCTAAACCTTGCTTACTGAAAGTGAAGGGGACTTGAAGAGCTTGCTGCAGAATATCAAACAATTCAATATGGATTGCAGTTTAACATCAAGAAACAAAAATCCTCACTACTGGACCAACAGACAATATCATGATAGATCTAGAAAAGATTGATACTGTCAGCAACTTCACCTCAGTTGCATCCACAATTAGTATTTCAGGTACCACCACGCAGGAAATCAGCACATGTATTATGCTGACAAAGTGTGAAGTCAAGAACCTCTCTAAATTATTGAGGAGCAATGATGTCTGTCACTCAATAGGCATCTGAGAGCTGGACAATGAATTATGATTAAGAATAGGTGCATTTGTACTATGGTGTTGGTAAAGAGTAGTGAATATCCCATGGATTGCCGCTAGAAAAAAATATACATTTTGGGGAAGGTGCAGCCAGAGTGTTCCTTGGATGCAAAGATGATGATGCTTCATCTCATATACTCTGGATGTGTTTCTAGGAGAGTTTACTCCTTGGAGAGGGATTTCATGCTTGGTAAGGTACATATGGCAAAAGGCAGGAAGACTCTAAATGAAGTGAACTGAAGCACTGACTGCTACATAGAGCTAAAGTGTGTCAGAGACTGTGAAGATGGCACAGGATAGGATGGAGTTTAGGGCTGTAGTTCTTAGGGTTACTGCGAGTCATATTTTGCTCAACAGCAAACATAAAAATAACACAATAAGAACAACATATAAAAATAAATATTTATTCTTAA
>NW_006399860.1:8502499-8508751 GCF_000299155.1 Elephantulus edwardii | reverse complement strand
ATTGCTATAAGTTGACCGCTGATTACTGCTTTGGCTGCTTCCCAGAGGTTTTGGCAAGTGGTGTTTTCATTGTCATTAGTTTCAAGAAACTTTTTAATGTCATTTTTTATTTCCTCTACTACCCAGTCAGTCATGTTCAAGCATGGTGTTGTTCAGCTTTGGAGGCATAGGAACTCTTACACACTGTTTGTGGGGTTATACAATGGTACAAGCACTCTGGAAGGCAGTACAGCGCTTCCTCAAAAAGTCGAACATAGAAATTCTATATGACTCAGCTATTCCATTTCTTAGAATATACCTCGAGAGAATGATAACTGAGGCACAAATGGAGACTTTTACACCAATGTTCATAGCAGCATTATTCACCATTGAAGAACAGGGAAACAACCCAAATGTACAACCACAATTAAATGAATTGAGAAATTACGGTACATTCACATGTTGGAATACTATGCAGCATGCAGTAGCAGTGATTTTGTAAATTACCACGTAACTTGGGAGGGACTGCAGAACATTATGCTAAGTGAACTAAGCCCCAAAAGGACAAATACTGTATGAGATCATTATTGTAGAATGAATATGAGGATCCAAGGAGGGGCACAGAGGGTTTTTGATGGGGGGCTTGTATTAATTATAGGATAGCACAATTTGATAGGTGGAGGGAGGTAAGGTGAAGGTAATGGGAAAGATCTGGTGTGAAAAAGAGTGTATACAAACTTTGTAAATAAATTGTTAAAATATGAAAAAATAAAGTGTGAGCTTCATATAAAAAAAAAGAATAATGATGCAACTAAACGTGGAAATTTTCAAATCACATAATTGATATCACATGCAAGCAAAATACTACTGAAGATCATTCAAAATGGCTGGAATAATATACCGTAGAGGCCTAGATAAGCTCTTAGAAGCTCAGTGCTGTTCTCTTTTGGGACACTAGCTATCCAGGACATGTGGCATCCACATGTGTCACAACTGACAATTGGAGGATCCTGGCTCATTGTTCATCAGTCTCAGCAGCACTAACTTACATAACCCACGGTCACATGAGCTATTTCACTGACAGGTTTTGAACTTCTGTGAGACCACAGAACCCAAAAGATATAGATGGAAATGGGGCAACTGAAGGGAGGAGGAATAGTTAATATTGGAAAAGACAGATTAGTTATTGTTATGTGCCGTCCAGTCGGGTATGGCTCATTGTGACCGCATAAACGAAAGATCTGAACTTTGGCCTATTCTGTGTCATCCTCATACTTTTTGACACACAAGAGACCATCGCAGTAGTCACAGTTAACAATTCACCTGGCTAAGGGTCTTCCTCTCCTTGGCTGACACTCCAAGCTTCCCAGCTGATTAAACATTTGAAACGTTTTGGGTTTTTTTTAATCTCTGCCTTTTAAGAACTAATCTAATACTAATCTTAGTAGAATGTATTATAACAGCAACAGTTTTCAAGTCCAATCTACCTAAGGCAGACTTATATATAGCAAATTTGCAATGTTAAAAAGATTCTCAGTGAACATTTAGAATATTGATTAAAACAAACAATTTAATTTAGTAGCATGGAGAGTCAGGGCCTTAGTAACCACAAACCAGGAAATTTAGACATACACTCAACACATTGCCTGGACTTATCTTTTTTTCTTCTGATCTAAAACTCATTCAAATCATTATATTAAATATCTATTTTTGGAGACTGCAGAAAGTTGTTATTGTTTTAGGTTGGTCTTGGATTCATGATGATTCTACATACAATTAAACAGAGCATTGCTTGGTTTTTTGCCGTCCCCATGAATGGTTGTGTAGCTCATCATTGTGATCTACAGGTTTTCACTCACTGAATTATAAAGTAGATAGTCAGATCTTTCTGCCTAGTCTTTCTTGGTCTGAGCCCCACGGGAACTTCCTTAGCATGGCAACCACAGGCAAATTTCATTTTAACAAAAGGATAGTGGCTACACATGAGGCACACTGGTGAGATTTCTTGCACAGAAGATAAGAATTCTACTACTGACCAAACAAGATCTTCAGCAAAAATTTAATAGTTATTTTCAGTGGAGAGAGATTTTTGCATAGGTATGAAGGAATGCAGGACAAAGTATAAATAGGACTAGTTTTCCTAAATCTGGCCTTGAGAAATAGAATTGATGTTATATATTGCTACTGTTTAAAAACTTAAGCTCATAAAAAATAAAGGAAAGAAAAAATACAGATTTTCTTAAATACACTCACAGAATTAAAAAAGAAAGGAATATAATGTGTTAGATAACATCTAATTTTATTTGTTTAACTCTAATTTTTAATTTAGGCATCCTAATTGTTTGTATTTGTTGCTAATATTTAATAATAAAGTGATATGTGAATTTTTAGTAAACAAGTGATTTCTATAGCAGAAGTTGCACTCTGTCCTGTTTCCTGTTTGCATACATCTGTTACTAACTTGAAGAATGCACTTGGGTTTCCTCTCTGCTCTAAGTATGCAAATCAAACAGAAGGTTTATGCAATGTGCTGCTTATTCATGATAACACCTTGTTAAAATACAGTAAATAGACGAATTAATTGTTATATGCAAGACTAATACCTTATTGTACTGCAGGTTTTATTCTACGTTTTCCAAAGAGGTGCTGATACAAACCTTCAAGCTACCAATGTGACTATTAAGAACTTCTTCTCTTTGTGTTAGTACCAATTTCCATTTCTCCCTGCTGAGACTTTACTTCCAATCACGTGGAGACTTGCATAGTCTTAGGCTTCAGGAAACCATCCTTAGAAACTCCCATTGGTAAGAGAGGTTCCTTGTAAAAGCACAGATGATTAATGGCAAAGCTTTCCTGCTGTTCACAGTCAGGAACCAGCCCTGTTTCTAATTCAACAGATGTTTCTCTTTTGGATCTTTAAGAACTATAATTGGGTGAAAAAAAACAGTGTGTTTACTTAATGCACTTTTCTATTTGTATTCATTTATTAGAAAACTGATTATTTAAAATCCACATAAATACATCGTTTTGAACAAATGAAAAGACTATGAAGATAAATTATTCTATTTTGGGTGTTGATTAAATATGTGACACAATGGATGACACTTGAAAAGGAAGTTTTACTATAACACAGAGAAATATAATTGTAATTAAATTTACAATGAAAGCAAAACAACTATGAGATATCATCTTACCCCAGTAAGAATAGCAAACTTTAAGAGAACAGCAAGCAACAAATGCTGACGAGGTTGTGGAGAAACTGGAACACTTATTAACTGTTGGTGGGAATGTAAAATGGTGCAACCTTTGTGGAAAGTGGTGTGGCGCTTTCTCAAAAAGTTGCAAATAGAGATACTATTTGACCCAGCAATTCCACTACTGGGAATATACCCCAAAAAGACCATAACTGCCATCCAAGCAGATATATGCACACCCATGCTTATCGCAGCTTTGTTTACAATAGCAAAGAGTTGGAAGCAACCTAAGTGCCCATCAACAAATGGATAGAGAAGCTGTGGTATATTCACATAACGGAATACTACACCGCATTGCAAAACAAGGAACTCATGCAATATTATTCAAAATGGGTGACCCTGGGGGACATTATTCAGAGTGAAATATCTCAGTCACAAAGGGACAAATACTGCATGGTGCCACTGTTGTAGAATGGGACTGACATCAGAGTTGGCGTAAGACTGAGAAAAAACTGTATAAACTATGTATACTGTATTGAAACAGATGAGGGAAAGAACAGATTAAAGGCTATATATGATTGGGTATTATGGTTAGCACAGAAATCTAGAATTAAGGTTGCATAGAGAAATGTACTCAGTGCGAGGGATGTGGGGGAATGGGGTAATTGTATGCCAATAAAGGAATATTTCTCTTTTCTTTTGAAGGAGAGGAGCAAACTGGACGGGAGGGGTGGGCAGGGAGAATAGTGCAGCAATGGGCGAATGGAAGTCCAAAATCTCTGTAGATGCTCATTAAAATTAATTTTTAAAAAATTACAATGAAAGTTTTGTTTTCTGAGGTTAGATAAATTGTCTTTCTAAATACTTGCTATGCTGCTTACCTTAATATAGCTATAATATTAAGGATTAAAGAACTTTGAAGCATAATAATACTATGCTAAAAATTAGTATTTATATAGTTACATATTAGAGTCTGAAGAGAATTACATAAGGAGATTCTTAAAAATTCGATTACATACGTAATTTTTTAAAAAAATTACATACAGGGGCAGGGTCCTGACTGCGCTTAAGATACGTCTGCGGATCCCTCCAAAGACTCGGCTGCTGGTAGCTTTTCTCTTGGACGCCTGCACCCCTCCCGGACTGGTGGGGTGAAGAGCAGTCTGGGCTGATCCTCAGCTGAGCCTTGGCCTCGCGCTCTTCTGCTTTCTTGGGTCCCCCACTCAGCTGAAGAAATGAGTGGTGGATTGGCTCCAAGTAAAAGTACAGTGTATGTATCCAACCTGCCCTTTTCCCTGACAAACAATGACTTATACCGGATATTTTCCAAGTATGGCAAAGTTGTAAATACTACGGCCTCTTCTGAACCTAGCCTGCACATCTGGCAGTTCTCTGTAGAGGTGCTGTTCCAGTCATTTTTGGATCATTTTCAACAGAATCTTGCTTGCATGTGATAATGATATTCTTCGATAATCTCTGCACTCTGTCAGGGTTACTATAATAAATGATGAAGCTACCAGGAAGAGTAAAGGGGTTGCTTTTATTTTGTTTTTGGACAAAGAATCTGCACAAAACTGTACCAGGGCAATAAATAACAAACAGTTATTTGGTAGAATGATAAAAGCAAGCATTGCTATTGACAATGGAAGAGAAGCCGCGTTCATCCGAAGGCAACACTACTTTGATAAATCTAAGTGTTACGAATGTGAGAAAAGTGGTCATTTAAGTTATGCCTGCCCTAAAAATATGCTTGGAGAACGTGAACCTCCAAAGAAGAAGGAGAAAAAGAAAAAAGAAGAAAATCCCTGAACAAGAAGAACAAATTGAAGACGTATTTTAGTGATGAGAAGGAACTCAGTGATTAAAATATTTTTACGTAAATATCATTACAATAAAAAATTTTAAAGAGAACTAAGTTCAGTTGGGGACTAAAGATTACTTTCCGAACTCTGAGCATAAGGACTCCTGTTACCAATTGGATTTTTTTTTGCTATAAAATAGTTTATAGGAAATAGATAATTTTAAAGTCTATCATGTTTCTATCTGACCTCAGCAGAATAACAGAAATCAAGATCTGTTGTACATGTTCAGCAATTTTTAAAAAGAATATGAAAACTTTACCGTTGTTTTAGTAATGTTATTGGCATCCCCCCAAAAAAAGTTATTACAAAGGTTTACTTAGGAAGTTCAATATAAAAGCTGAATTCATATCACATTAGTTCATATGAGTTCTTCTGAAATAAGTTTAATATTTAAAACAAAAACTTTCTAAAATCCGGGGCAGGGGAAATCCTAAGTTATTATTAAAATTGCAGTGTTACCAAAAACTGTTATTGTAAATAAAATTTCTAAGATAATTTTGGTTTTTTTAAAAATTACATACAATGTTCATATAAATAATTCTTATGTAGGGGGAAGGTCCAGTGTGAAAAATAATGTATATGTAATATATGTAAATCAGTATAAAAGAAAATTTTTTAAAAAAGAAAAAATACTTCTTATGTGCACAATATTTTTAATCTGTTATGTAGATACCAATATTGTTACGTGTCTTTGAGTTGAGTTTGATTCCATGACCATGAGAATAATATATCTGACCTCTAGTCTATCCTGTGCTATCCTCATAATTTCTTTTTTCCCTTCCTTGTTTTGCAATTGTTTTCTTTCAGTGTTTTTTTTATTTTCTACTAGCTTATTTACAAAATTTGAATACAAATTTGAACAAATTCTTTCAATTTCCCTCACCTCCCCCCATCAAATTGTACAACCCAATGATTACTCTCCCTTTCCCCTGCACATCCCTCTGCTTCTAGCCTCTCCCACCCTTCTTGGATCCTTCTACTCATTCTACGATAATGGTTTTACATAATATTTATCCTTGAGGGACTGAATTCACTCACAATAATGCTCTCCAATCACTCCCAAGCTCATTGCAGCAGATAGTGGTCAGTCAAGCTGGTTGAGGGTCATCCTTTCTTTTGCCAACCCACTACCCTTCAAAGCATGATGTCCCTCTCCAAAGACTAGCTTCTTCTAACAACAGGACCAAAGTATTTGAGGTGAAGCTTTTTCATCTCTG
>NW_006399860.1:8497233-8502399 GCF_000299155.1 Elephantulus edwardii | reverse complement strand
GTATAGTTAATTACAATTAAGTATAATTATTATTCTTTTTATTATGTTATGATATATGATTCTATGGACAAACCATCAAGAAAAGATGGGAAAAATATACTGAGTCATTGTACCAAAAAAGAATTGATCCATGCTGAAACGTTTCAGGAATTAGCATATGATTAAGAAACAGTGGCAATAAAAGAAGATGGTCAAGCTGCACTGAAGCATTGACAAAAAATATGGCCCCAATAATCGATGGAATCCCAATTGACATGTTCCAACGAGTAAATGCATGCCTGGATGTGCTCACAAGTCCATGTCAAGAGATTTGAAAAACAGCTACCAGACCAGCTGACTAAAAAAAAAGAACCTGTTGTTCAAGAATAACAAGGAAACACTGCATTGCTTAAAATCAGGTAAGATTTGTATAAGAGTTGTATCCTTTCTTCATACCTGTTGAAACAATATTATGAGAAGATCTCTGGATGAAGAAGATTGTCGCATCAGATTAGAGGAAGGCTAATTAACAGCCTGTGTTATGCAGATGACACAACCTTGATTGCTGAAAGTGAAGGGAACTTGAAACACTTGCTGCATAAGATTAAAGACAGGATTCAGTGTGGTTTACATTTCAACATCAGGAAAACCCAATTCGAGGCAGTTCCGGTTCCGGTGGAGCTGACGTCGTTAAGGGTGTTCAGTTGTCGCGGTTGGTGGGCAAAAAGTACAGCCAAGATGCTGCGCAATCTGCTGGCTCTTCGTCAAATTACCCAGAGGACCATAAGTACTGCTTCACGCAGACAGTTTGAAAATAAAGTTCCAGAAAAACAAAAGCTGTTTTAGGAGGATAATGGAATTCCAGTGCATCTAAAGGGTGGGCAGCTGATGCCCTCCTGTATAGAACCACCATGGTTCTTACATTTGGCGGAACAGCATATGCCATAAATCAGCTGGCTGTGGCTTCGTTTCCCAAGAAGCAGGATTGACTTCAAGTTATCATTCCAGCTCTGGCTTCAGTTTAATTCCGTGCCCTGTGGACCAGTAATCTGATCAAAAAAGCTCTTCTTTGGGGATCAATATTTATTGACTTGCACTAACTGTCACCAATAAAGCAGTCTTTACCATGAAAAAAAAAAGAAAGAAAGAAAGCCCAACTCATCACTATTGAATGAAAACCAACATCTTGATGAATGTAGAAAAAGATTGCGGATGAAAAGCAAGGATATCAGTTTCAAGACTAAGGTGGATCTGATCCAAACACTAGTGTTTAAAATAAATTCCTGGTCTTCTAATTTACAGGTATTTTAAAGTAATTCCTACACATCTGAAAGTTTGACAATGAATTTGATAACACAAGAATGTATGCCTTGGCATTTTTATGTTGGAACAGACTACTGAATATCCCATAGAATTCCAAAAGCACAAACACATCTATCTTGTAGGAAGTGTAACCGTGCTCCTTAGAGACAAGGATGGTGAAATTTCATTTCATATACTTTATGTTGTCAGAAGTGGCCAGACCTTAAAAAAGGACATAATTCTTGGAAAAGTGAAGGGTCAGATAAAGAAAGACCCTCAAGAAAATGGATTGACATGGTGACTGTAACAGTGTGTGAGAGCATATCAAAGATTATGAAGACAGCATATGATTGGGCCACGGTCAGATCTGTTGTTCATAGAGTCTACGAATTGTAGTCAATATGACCACACACAACATACATACATACATATATATATAGTATAATTTAATATATATATACTATATAAAATTATATAGGTTGTTGCTGTTGATGGCCTTCAAGTTGAGCATGACTCATAGAGACCCTATGAACAAAAGACTTGAAGCCCTTCTACAACTATCAACATTTATCAAAGTTCATAGTTTCCAGAGGCATGTTGTTTAGGTGGATGCCACTCCTGCTTCCAAATAATTTTAGAGAGATGATAGATAGATAGATAGATAGATAGATAGATAGATAGATAGATAGATAGATATAGATAGATAAGATAGCTTGAAAGACAGAGATACATAGATATTATCTACATTATATGTAGATATATAATTATATATATTATATATAGATTGTTGTTGTTTTTGTTGCTGTTGTTGTTAAGTGCCGTTGAGTAGTAAATGATTCATAGTGACCCTATGAATTAAAGACCTGAACACTTATATAACTTTCATTGTTTTTCCAAGTTCATAGGATTCCCAGAGACAAGCTATTCCAGAAGTGGATATCACTTCTGCTTCCAAGCTTGTTTTAATCCGGGAGCTACACCAAACACTATCCACCATGGGTAACAATTGCTGTATTTGACACATCAGTGTCACAGTGTTTAGCATCACAGCAACCACAAGTTACTACTGTACAGCAAATGCACAGATCAGTGCTATGCCACTTAGAAGAATTTTTGACCAAAAACAATTAAAGCCAAGCCTGAGGGCCATAGATTAAAATCACCCACCTCTGTATGCTGTTGTTAAGTGCTGTCAAATCATAGACGACTCATAATGACCCTATGAACAAAAGACCTGAACACTTGTACACTTTTCATCGTTTCTCCAAGTTCATAGGGTTTCCAGGAAACAAGCTATTTTGGGAGTGGATGCCACTCTTGTTTCCAAGCTTGTTTTAATTGGGGAGCTCCACCAAATATAGAATAATAATAATAATAATAATAGATACATAGATAGATAGATGTTGATGTGTACTATCTAATCCATAATTACCCAAAGCTGACACTCCTGTGGGTTTTCAAAGGCAACTAATCTCAATTGGGAGAATGCCCACCCTTATCCTACAGAATATCTGGTGGATTCAAACCACAGGCCTCTGGGATTGCAGAACAACTTCTTACTACTGGACTATCAGAGCAATATATATATTGAGTTGGTTCCAAGAGTTAGTGATTGTATGAACAACTTGAAGGAATTGTACCCAGTCCTACATGCTCCTCATTGCTATAATGTTGGTGTTCAATGTTGCCATCACTGTATCAATTCATCTCATTTAGGGTTGTCTTTCTTTGTGGTGACCATCTACTTTTTCAAACATATCCTTTACAACATATCCTTTTCCAAGGTCAAGTATTTCCTAAACATATGTACAGAGTAAATGAGATAGAGTCTCACCATCCTTATTTCTAAGGAACAGACTGATCGTAAGTCTTCTTAGACAGATATACTCTCTGACAGTTCATAATATATTCAATACTCTTTATCAACATCAAAACTCTTTATCATTTCAACGCTTTCCTTTCTTTTTCTTCAATTTTCTTTATTTGTTGTCTAGGTCTTACACCTCTATGATGCAACTGAAAATAACCTGACTGAGATCAGATGCAACTTAGTCCTTTAATATATGCTCTGAAACAAACACATGAAAGACATTGTTTAAAACTGCAGCGTATTTGCCCCAATGCAAGTTATTATGTTATTTTGTAAGTGTAACTTATATGGGTGTTGACAGTCAATTAGTTGTTTTGTAAAAGGAGAGTAAGTTACTCATATAAGAGTGTATGAATTTCTCCTAAAGGCCTTTGAGTCAATATTATCATTCATCCACAGTGGCCTGCCAAGGACTGCAAATAACATCACTATTGCTGACAATTTTTTACAAAATTGGAAAGGCTGTTCATATGGCTGAATTGTCACAAAAGCTTGGGCTTCCAGCCCAAACCTGTAATAACACTCTTTTATTCAGATAATGAAGATTATTATCTACAAACCTGTAATAACACTCTTTTATTCAGAAAATAAAGATTATTATCTTCAATCACAATACTCAGTGAATGTGTCCTTGTTGCATACAAAAAATATTCATTAATTTTTACAACGTTTTTTGCCATAATTGGAATAATTTTCTGAATGCAAATAAATTTAACACTACCTAAGTACAATCTGATTCCTTAACAAGCAGTAGTTCAAATCTGTTTTGGAGACACGTATGCTGATAAATGTAAAAAATTTAAAAATAGATCATCTGCATTCTTTAAAGATTTGATTTCTCCTTCAACAAAAATAATATCTTTTTGTGTTTTTAAAATTTTATTAATTTTAATGAAAGTTTACAGATACTTAGGGTTTCAATTCATTCATTGTTGCACTCTTCTCCCTGTCCACCTCCTCCTCCCCAATTAGCTCTTCTCTTTGAAAAGTAAAATTCTTTCATTGTAACATATTTTAAAATCAATTCATACTCTTGTGGTAAATGTGCTAACATATACCTGTGAAACAATTGGTTTAGAAATCCTGGTAAATACTGTAGTAGTTAATTCACTCATTTTTAAATTCAGTTCAGATGAATTTCTAGAAGTAAACTTATTAGCTAGAATAAAATGTTGAGAAAGAAAATATATATGAAACAGGTTGATACACTGGTAAATAAAAAATGGATTACTAAATTGAAATTAATATTGATGATATAGCTCAGAGAGGAAAAGATAAAATAAATAGGGTCCTGGAAGAGGATGTAGACATTGCACCATCATTCAACAAATTAAAAAATAAAGGAGAAACATGGCTCTTCTTCCAAGACATGGGTCTTCTTTGGAGACACAGCTGTTCTCACGAGACAAGGCTCATCGGGGACCTTACCATCACACTGCTGCAAGACATCAAGGCCTGTGTGGCATGGCTGGCCCGGGAGCATCTTCTAGCCACCATTTTCCCATCATCTCTTAAAGGCTGTGGCCCACCCGGATACACTCACACCCTAATTGATGATAGAACCACAGCCTACCACACTGATGGGAGGCAGTTTCTCTACCCTGAAGCTGCCATCACTGTCCTGCACCAGGAGCAATAATATCATAGGTGGTTGTTGTAGTTATTGTTATGTGCTATTGAGTTGCTTGCTACTCATAGCGACCCTATGTACAACAGCCCTAAACTCTGCTCTGTCCTGTGCCAATCTCATTGTCTCCAACACACTCATCCTGATTGCCCCAGCCACTGAGTCAATCCACCTCCCAAAGGGCCTTCCCCTCCTGCGCCTGTCCTCCACCCTCCCAAGCATGATGTCCTTCTCCAAGGACTGGTCCCTCCTTACAACATGATGAAAATATGTCAGATGAAGTTTCAGAATCCTTGCCTCTAAGGAGCAGCCTCGTTTAACCTTTTCCAGGATGATTCTGTTTGTTCTCTTAGCAGTCCATGGTACCCTCAGCACTCTTCTCCAGCAC
>NW_006399860.1:8492920-8496823 GCF_000299155.1 Elephantulus edwardii | reverse complement strand
TCTTCCACCAAACTTGACCCCACATTTCTCCTCATAGAGCCCAGCCTCCCGGATAATCTGTTCAGCATACAGGTTAAAAAGGTATAGAGACAGGACACATCCCTGGCATATGCCCTTCCCAATTTTGAACCATGCAGTGTTCCCTTGCTTTGTTCTGATGGCTGCCTCTGTATAGGTTTCTCATTAACACAATCAAGTATTCTGGGATTCCCATTCTTCTCAGAGTCAGCCACAGTGTTTTATGATCCACACAAATGCCCTTGCATAGTCAATGAAACACAGATATACATTCCTCTGGTATTCCCTGCTTTCAGCTAAGATCCACCTAACATTAGCTACAATATCCCTAGTACCACAACCCCTTCTAAACCCAGCCTGGACTTCTGGCATTTCTCTGCTGATGTGCTGTTCCAGTCATTTTTGAATAATCTTCAGTAGAATCTTGCTTGCATGTGAAATCAATGTTTATTGTTCTATAGTTTCCACATTCTGTTGGGCCACCCTTCTTTGGGATGGGAACAAATATAGGTCTCTTCCAGTCAGTTGGCCACTGGCTAACATAACAACAACAACAACAAAAATAACTACAATCCCAGAGGTGCACAGTTCGAATCCACCAGATGCTCTGCCGGGGAAGGAGGAACAATCTCCTCCTGTACCAGTCAGATCTGATTTGACAGTACACACAAATAATAAAATAAATATTAAAAAACAAAACAAAGTAAATAAGAAAAAGAGTGAGGAGACAGACAACTCAATTAAGTAATGGTAGAAGTAACCAGATGAAATTAAATAGATAGTATCAGAATACTATGGGAAGCTATACTCTGATAAGTTTGAAAACCTAGAGGAAATGGGCAAATTCCTTGAAAATCTTGCCCTCCTCAGATTGACAAAAACATAGAACACTTGACTAGACCCATTACCAAAAAAAAAAAAAAAAGATTTGTCATAAAAAGACTTCCTCCAAAGAAAAGTTCTGGACCGGATGGATTCACGGCTGAATTCTAGCGAACATTCAGAGGGGGATCTACCACCAATTCTACTTAAATTATTTCAAAAAATTGAAAAAGAGGGAACATTCCCAGACTAATTCTTGAAGCAAGCATAATCCTAAGAACAAAAACAGTCAAAGATATTACCAAAAAAGAAAACTGCATACCAATATATCTCACCAATATAGATGTAAAAGTCCTTAACAAAATCCTAGCCAATAGAATCCAAATGCAAATTTTAAAAAAATCACCATGACCAAGTAGGATTCATAACAGGTATTCAAGGGTAGATCAACATATAAAACAGTCAACATAATTCACCATATTAACAAAGCAAATAACAAGAGCTATATGACTGATGCAGAAAAGACATTTGACAAAATCCAACATTCCTTCCTGATAAAGACTGTCAGTAAAATTAGGATAGAAGGGAATTTCCTCAACATAGTAAAAAGTATATGTGCAAAACTAAAAGCCAATATACTTTTCAATGGAGAAAGATTAAAAAAGCATTTTCCTTGTAAACAGGGGCCAGACAGGTATGCCCACTGTCACTAATTTTATTCAATATTGTGCTTGAAGTGCTTGTTGGGGCAATAAACAAAGAAGGAAATAAAAGGCATCCAGATTGGCAAAGCAATTTTTAAACTATCACTATATAGAGATGTACACAGAAAACCTCACAGACTCATTGGCAACAACATCAAAATCTTTTAGTGCTGGTAGACCAATTTAGTAGAGTGGCAGGGTATAAAATCAATATCCAAAAAAGCAATGGGATTCCTCTACAGGAAATATGCACACACACAAAGAAAAAAACCGAACAACCCCAAAACTGGAGACACTTTTGAAATAGTTTTGCCAATAAGATTCTGGAAAAAAATAAAAACAAACCCACACCAAACCAAAATAGAAATAAAGAGAACTCAGAGAAGGAAGGCAAGAAAGCAACACCATTTACAATGTTGTTGTTGTTAAGTGCCGTCGAGTCGCAGGTGACTCATAGTGACCATATGAAGGAGAGTCCTCGACGCTTGGGTGCCTTTCATCCTCTCTCCAAGTTCATAGGGTTTCCGGAGGCAAGCTATTATGGAAGTGGATGCCACTCCTCCTTCCAAGCTTGTTTTAATAGGGGAGCTCCACCCCACTCTGTGTCCGCACTGGGTAGCCAACCATTAACGCATTTGACACATCAGTGTCACGGTGTTTAGCCTCACTGCAACCAAAAGTGACCGTGGTATGGCAACTTGTACACCAGGGCTATACGACATAGAGGAATGTCTGAACAAACACAATGAAAGACAGTCCCTCTGCTGCCTTAAACCCTAGGCCAAGCCTGGCTTGCCTGGCTCCTGGAGGCAAAGTAGTCCTTCGTGTCTGAAAACTGCCACAATACCTGGGCACACAGCACCATGCTCTCTCTGACAACCAGGCACCAAATTCATTTTTCAAAGAGATTGAAAGGGAAATTGTCAAGTTTATTTGAAAAGAAAAGAGACCCCAAAGAAGCAATGCACTTCTGAAAAAAAACAAAAATTAATTGGAAGGCATAACACTGTCTGACCACGAAACCTACTACACAGTGGTAGTAACCAAAACAGCATGGTACTGGTATAATGACAGCCACATAAATCAATGGAACAGAGTTGAGCACCTAGATATAGAGCCAGCTATCTATATCAACTGATATTCAACAATGAAATAAAACCTATCAAATGGGGAAATGACAACCTCATTAACAAATGATGCTGGCAAAACTGGACTACTACTTACAGAAAGCTGAAGCAGAGTCCGCATCACACACCATACACAAAAATCAACTCAAGGTCGGTCAGCGACCTGGAAGTAATGACCAAAGCCAGTATGTTCATCAGAGACAAACCAAGATAAGTTTAGATGGTCTACTCTATGGGATAAAGAGACTGCCAAATACAGTTATGCCCAAATACAGAAATGCACCATCTAGAAAGGATACGCTTGATAAATGGGGCTTTCTAAAGATTAAAACCCTGTGCTCATCAAAAACATTTTCCAACAGATTGAAAAGAACAAACATTTCACAATATGATTTCAGAAAATTATCTCTCTCATCTTTTCTTAGTTTCTCCCCAACTCCCATGTCAGTCCTGTTTTATAACAGTGACATTATGCAGTATTTCTCCTTTTGTGATGGAGATATTTCACTCAGCATAATGTTCTCTAGGGTCACCCATTTTGTATAATATTCCATGAGTTCCTTGCTTTTCAGTGCCACATAGTATTCCATTATGTGAATATACTACAACTTCTCTCTCCATTTGTTTGTTGATGGGCACTTGGGTGGTTTCCATCTCTTTCCTATTGTGAACAACACAACAATTAACATGGGTATGCATATACCTGTTTGGGTGGCATTTCTGATTTCTTTAGGGTATATTCCCAGTAGTAGAATTGAGGGGTCAAATGGTACTTGTATTTCCAACTTTTTGAGAAAGCAATATACTGTCTTCCATAGCAGTTTCACCATTTTACACTGCCACCAACAGTGAATAAGGGTTCCAGTTTCTCCAATTTTTCCAGTATTTGTTGTGTGCTGCCCTGCTGAATTTTGCTGTTCTCTATAAATTTTCATTATAAAAAAACTATTAAAAATTTTTTAAAAGGGTTTCATATCAAAAGTTTACAGAAAACTACAGAGCCTCCACAAGAAAAAGACTGATAACTCAATTACAAAATGGTTGAAAAAAATAAAGAATTTTCACAGAGAAAAATATTCAGATGGTCAACAGACACATGAAGAAATATTGAAAATCACTGGCAATAAGAGAGAGGCAAATAAAACCACAATGAGATACCATCTCATTCCATTAGCAGTGACAAAGTTTAACAGCACAGCCAGTAATAAATGTCACTGAGGATTTGGAGGCAT
>NW_006399860.1:8471650-8482730 GCF_000299155.1 Elephantulus edwardii | reverse complement strand
GTTCAGTAGTAAGCATTTTTGTTTTCTTGTTAATATGTAATCCATTTTAGAAGCTGTAGTCTTTCATCTTCTATAGCGATCACTTCAAGTCTCCCTCACTTTCAACAAGCCAGGTTGTGTCATCTGCATAAGACAGTCTTCCTCTGATTCTAATGCTGCATTCCTCTTCATAGACTCCAGATTTTCAAATCATTTGCTCAAAATCATTGTGGAAATTGAAAACTTATGGAGAGAGAGTAAAATTTGTGAAAACTTTTCCTGGTTTTAAAACCTGTAGTTTCCTCTTGCTCTGTTCATACAACAACTCTTGGTCTAGGTATGTGCTTCACATGAGCATAAGTACGTGGGATTTCCGTTCTTCCCAATGTTAACCATATTTATTATGATCTGCACAGTCAAATGCCTTTGCATAGTCAATAAAGCATAAATAGACATTCTTCTGGTATTCTCTGCTTTCAGCCAGGATACATCTGATATCAACAATGATAACTCTGGTGCCATGGCCTAATCTAAACGCAGCCTAATCTTCTGACAGTGCTGTATCGTACTTTCCTAGCCATTTTTTTAATGATCTTTCACAATATTTTGCTTGAATGTGATATTAATAATATTCTAATTTACTTTGGTTTGATTACCATTGTAGAAATATAAATAATACATCACATGCCAATTGAATATTCATCATATTTACAATTCTTTCAAAGACTCATTATTGACGAGTCAGAATTGACCCACTACTGGATTTACGTGGCTGTCGGTTCAAACTCAACGGTTCACAATAACAACAACAACATCACATGGGGAGACATTTCACATCTTTCTCTCAAGGGACATCTGGTGAGTTCAGACTGGAAGAGAGGTTTGGCCTTTGGGGTAGACGTGCAACTCCATATACACCATGACAACAAATGCAGCATAAAATTCAATGATGTTAATTATGTCATTCATATTATAAACTGTCATCAATTTCCTTTTACCAAAGTTTCCATGACCAGGACCAGAAACCCAATGCTTCCAAAACAATGACTCCTCTTTTTCCTATGTTTTATTAAATATTAAAACAAGTGTTGTTTTAGAATAAACTGTGAATTTATGTTAATATATAATTATGTATAAGAAATTAAAGAAATGTTAAACTTCAGACATAGTATACTTTTCTAGCATGAGCCATGGCTCTGTAAATTTTTATCACAAAAGAAAGTGGTTGAATCAAAACAGTATTATTTTTCACTCAACTTAGTACAATTACATATTTATCACTTCATTATAAAATAATTTCATATCTTGTAACAAGCTGTGCTGCAATACCAAAGATACATGGTTTGAATCCACCAGCTGGCACATGGGACTAAGATGGACAATCTCCTTCCGTGTGATTCACTGTCTCTGAAAATCCACTGAAGGGCCAGCTATGGAACAGTTATAACTTGACAATAATAAGCTTAAGTTGAATGAGTATGGCGAATTAATACAATAGAACATTATTTCATTATAGTAGGTTAAGGAGTTAAAGAGCTGAACAGAAGCTTTCAAAGGGCAGCACAGGAAGACAAAATAAAATATTATAACAAAATGTGCCAAGAGCTGGAATCCAAAATTCTAAAGGGCCAAACTAGCTTGCCATTTCTTAAGCTGAAAGAACTGAACAAATTCAAGTCAGCCTATTAAATGATCCTGGAAGCATTAAAAGAAGATGGAAGGAGTATACAGAATTACTGTATCAAAAACAATTAGCTGACACAGAAGAATTTTGTGAATCAATGTATGATCAAGAGCCTGTGGTGATGAAGCAGAAAGTTTCTGCTCTGAAGGAATGACAAAAAACAAGGACCCAGAAATCGACAGTATACCAATTGACATATTCAACAGATGCTGCCCTGGACATGCTCACCAAGTTGTGCCAAGAAATCTAGATGACAACCACCTGTTTAATTGGTTAGAAGAGATCCATACTTGTTCCCGTTCCAAAAAACAATGAACTGACAGAATGTGAAAATTTTCAAACTACATAATCAATACCATAAACAACATTCTGCTGAAAACTATCCAAAAGTCACTGGAACTGCGTATCAACAGAGAACTTCCATATGTGCAGGCTAAGTTTATAAGAGGCTGTGGCACTAGGGATTTTATAGTCAATGCTGGATAGACCTCAGCTGAAAGCAGAGAGTACCAGAGGGGTGTCCATGTGTGTTTCATTGACTGTGCGGAGGCACTTGGCTGTATGGATCACAACAAACTGTGGCAAACTCTGAGAAGAATGGTAATCCCATAGCATTTGTACTGATGTGAAACCTATGCTTGGATGAGAAGACAGTCATTAAAACAGAACAATGAAGCACTGCATGGTTCAATATAAGAAAAGGTGTACACCAGGGTTGTGTCCTATCTCCATACCTTTACACTCTATATGTGGAACAGATCATCCAGGAAGCTAGGCTCTATGAGGAGGAATGTGACTTCAAGTTTGGAGGAAGACTCCTTAACAATCTGAATTATGCAGATGATACAACCTTGCTTTCAGAAACTGAGAAAGTTTGAAGGTAAATGCAACCTTCAATATAGATTGAAGCTAAACATCAAGAAAACAAAGATTTTCACCACTGGCCCAATTAGCAACATCATGATGGATGGTGAAGAGATTGAGATTATTAGTAGCTTTAACTTGGCTTGGCTCCACAATCAAACCTCTTGGTACCAGCACCCAGTAAGTGAAAAGAAGAATTACACTGGGAAAACATGTTGTTTAGGGACCTCTTCAGAGTAATGAGGAGAAACGATGTCAGTCTGGGGATGAAGTTGTGTCTAATCCAGGTCATGACTTTCACAATCACTTGCTATGCATCAGAAAGCTGGACAATCACTAAGGATGATGGAAAAATTGATGCCTTTGAGTTGTGGTGCTGAAAAAGAGTATTGCATATTCCATGTACTGCTAGGAGTACAATGTTCACCTGAAGAGGGTGAAACCAGGATGCTCCTTGGAGGCAAGGATTTTGAAGCTCTGATATACATTGGACATGATGCAAAGTGGGACCAGTCCTTGAAGAGGGACATCATGCTTAGAAGGGTGTAGGGACAATGCAAGAGAGGGAGACCCTCAATGAGGTGGATTGACTCAGGTACTGGGGTAATGAGATAAGTTTATCAGAGACAATGAGGTTGGCTCAAGATGGAAAAGGTCATTATGAGTTGTAAGTGACTTGATGGCACATAACAATAACAAACAAGTCAACCTCTCAGAGTAATAAGACCCAAGAAGGATTTTCCTCTAGATCATGTTTGTGGTTGTTATTGTTGTTGAGTACCATAGAGTCGAAACCAACCCATAGCTGATTCTCCAGCTGGTTTTCAGAGGCAGTTAATCATGTGGGAGGAGACTGCCTATCCTTCTTCCACAGAGCAACAGGTGGATTCGAACCTCATGCCTTAGAGATTGCAAAGCAGCTTCTTGCCACTGGGCCACCCACTAGTGCTCCTTAAAAATGAACTGTGCTGCCACATTTTGAAGCCAATAGCCACTTTGTAAGGGAAAGATGTGATACCCTTGTTCACCGAAGATTACATCCTTGGCAACTCTATAAGATGATTTACTTTGCTTGATAGGGTGGTTATTAGTCAGATGGAAACAGGCATAAAGATTTAATATTTCTAAAGAAGTGCATTATTTGATTTTGTTCAGAATACTACAATGTGATAGAAATAGATAAAGAAGAATTGATTTTTTTTGACACAAACCTAATTTGAATTTTACTTGCATCAAATTTACTCTCAAGGGCTTAGATATTTTATTTAAAAAGTAAATGCTTACAAAGGTTTTAGATGAAGGAGAGCAATTAAAGATTTATTTCTTGTTATTAGTGTTGATTTTGCACTTACTTTCTGTTTGAGATGAGAAATCATCTCACAGAATTCTGAAAAAAGTGGGAAAAATTGGAACAAGATTGTACGTAAAATTGTGAGATTCTTTATGCTAGTAATGTCTTCGAAAAGGAAAAAAAGTCCTATCTAAAGACTAGGTAAGCAGAAAAATTAGCATCCAAGTATTAAATTAAATTCAGAGAGTGGTTTCACTCAGTGAATAATAAACATATGGCACATTTCACCAAGGACACCAAATAAAAATGTGATAAATCAAAAATACTGTCATCATTTCTTATGGAACAGAAGCAAAGGGAGTAAGACAATACAGTAAAAAGATCTGCTTTTGTTGCTGAGAAAGTTCAGCTTTTACTGTTCTTCCTTATGCTATTACTGTTGTTGTTGTTGTTAGGTAACATCGAGTCAAGCATGGCTCATAGCAACCCTATGAACAAAAGATCTGAGCCTTGTTCTGTTCTGCGCCATCCTCACACTTTCTAACACACAAGAGCCCATTGCAGCAAGTCACCAAGTCAATCCACCTGGTTGAGAGTCTTTCTCTCTTTCGCCTACCCTCCACCCTTCCCAGCATCACACACCCTTCCCCAAGGAATAGCTTCTCCTAAAAACATGTTCAATGTGTATGCAATGCAGCCTTATCCTTCTTGCCGCCAAAGAGCACTCCAGCTGCAACTTCTCCAAGACATATTTGTTCATTCTCTCGGCTGTCCATGAGCTGGTCAGTGCTCTTTTCCAACACCACAGTTCAAAGGTGTCAATTATTTTTCTGTCATCCTTATTCATTGTTTGGGTCTCAGATGCATAGCTAGTAATTGGAAAGACTATGGCCTGAATCAGATGCACCTTAGTCCTAAAATTGACATCACTACTCCTCAATAATATGGAAAGATCCCTAACTGCAGATTTCTCAGTGCAATACATCTCTTTATTTCCTAACTGATTGTACCAAGGGTGTTAATTGTGGATCTAAGTAAGATACATTTATTGACAGTTTCAATTTTTCTCCATCTGTTATGATGTTACCTAAGGTGTAATGGTAAGAATTTTTGTTTTCTTGATGTTTAGATGAAATCCATATTGAAGACCATATTCTTTCCTCTTCTGCAGCAAGTGTTTCAAGTCCCCCTCACTTTCAACAAGTAAGGTTCTGTCATCTGCATAATGCAGGTTATTGATGAGTCTCTCTCCAATCCTGATGCCACATTCCTCTTCACAGAGTCCAGCTTCTAGGGTGATTTGCTCAGCATATAGAATGAACAGGTATGGAGAGAGACAACAACCTGGCACACTCCCTTCCCAATTTTAAACCATGCAGTGTTCTCCTGCTCTGTTCGCACAACAGCCTCCTTATCCAGATATAGGTTCTGCACGAGTACAACCAAGTGCTGTGGGGTTCCCATTCTTCTCAATGTCAGCCACAACTTTTCATGATCCACACAGTCAATTGCCTTTGCATAGTCAATAAAGCACAAAGAGACGTTCTTCTCTTATTCCTTACTTCAGTCATCTGTTATCAGCAATGTTGTGCCTGGTGCCATGGCCTCTCCTAAATCCTGCTTCAAATTCTGGAAGTTCCTTATCTATGTACTGTTCCAGCCATTTTTCAACGATCTTCAGCAGTATTTTGCTTGCATGTGATATCAAAGATATTGTTCAATAATTTCCACATACAGTTCGATCACCTTTCTTGTGAATGGGAACACATATGGACCTCTTCCAATCTGTTGAAGAGACAGCTGTCCTTCAAATTTCCTGGCTTAGATTGGTGAGTACATCCATAGCTGTATCTGTTAATTGGAACAAGTCAATTTGTGTCCCATCGATTTCTGGGGCCTTATTTTTTGACAATGCCTTCAATGAAACCTCTATTTACATCTTCTTTACCATTGGCTCCATATTCTGAAATTTTCAGTGTCAATTCTTTCTGGTACAGTGATTCCATATATTCCCTCCATCTTCTTTTAATGCTTTCTGGGTCGTTCAATATATTGCCCACGTTGTTGTTGTTGTTGTTGTTAGGTGCCATCGAGTCACAGATGACTCATAGTGACCCTATGAACAAACGACCTGAGCACTGTTCATAGAGTTCCCAGAGGCAAGACATTTTGGAAGTGGCTGCCACTCCTGCTTTCAAGCTTATTTTAATCGGGAAGCTCGACTAAACACTGTCCACCATGGGTAACCAATATCACATTTGGCACATTAGTGTCACAGTGTTTAGCATCACAGCAACCACAAGTTACCTCTATACAGCAACGCACAGACCAGTGCTATACCACCTAGAAGAATGTTTCACAAAAAAAAAAAAAAAACCCCAACAATTTGAACCAGACCTGAGGGCAGCAGGGATTTTAGCCACCGCCTGCCTTAAACTCTAGGCCAAGCCTCAAGGGCCTTGCTCCTGGGGGGAAGAGTGGTACTGCACATCAAACACAAGCCCGAAAAAGCACAGGATCCCAAAAACTTGTGATTACTTGTGCAGGTGGACTGCCATGCACAGGCAGCAAGGAGACACAGAGACACTGGATGACTCCATATTGCCCATTGCATCTTTCAATATAGTGACATGAGGCTTAAATTGGTTTTTCAATTCTTTCAGTTTAAGAAATGCAAAGTGAGTTCTTCACTTTTTATCCTCCAATTCTAGTCTTTGCACATTCCATTATAATACTTTGCTTTTGAAAACCCTATGAACACTAAACTATGCTATTATAGAATATGAATATTATTATCTTTGTTGGTGTAAAGAGAAAGCTCTGGTGAAGTATTTGACTGCTAGCCAAAAGGTTGGCAGTACTTCACAAGTATATGATAGTACGCATCTGTAAAGATTACAATTTTGGAAACTCTCTGGGTAAACACTACTTTCTCTGGTAACTACTCATCAAAATACACTCCATGGCAACAGGTATTTTAGATTGGTATAAAAGCCTAATGTTGCTTGCACCTTTATAAAATCAGCTTTTCAAATGAATAGTTTTCCTATCAGAATTCTATTGAAAACATCCATTGTTTTATTATCTCTTATCATCTTTATAATTCACATTGAGATAATTGTATAAAATTCTAAGTATTTTTAGCTCAAAATTTAGAACTTGTATAGGTTAAGAGCTAGAGCAGAGTTTAGGGCTGTTGTACACAGGGTCCTTATGAGTCGCAAGCAACTCTGCAGCACCTAACAACAACAACATGTTCATTCCAGTGATAACAAATTGCCATATTTTAATACAAACAACATGCACTTTATATGTTTGCCAACCATTCCCTTCTCCCAGGAAGAACTCTCATAAATATTTCTCTGACATGTTTTCTTTACGCATTGATGTAAAAAGAAATTACTATAGTGAGTTTATAGGTATACTTGTGGGATGAGGGACAGAACAGTTAGGAAGCAAATGTAGAAAGTGGAGGAGGAATGTTGAAGTTGCCCTAGTCTTAACCTCCACGACTTACCATTCCTGAGAAAGCTTGATAATGTCTTGATAAGGCCTGGCCATATTCTGATAAGGCCAATAGAGTACCATATCCACATCCTGACAGGACTCTAACCTCCAAATTCCTGAGAAAACTATCATCACCTCTAAACATCCTTAATAGCCCCTATGAAAGGAAATTTCTTTTATCTGCCTGCATTCTATTCTGATCTACTCTGTAGGTCTTCTGACACTCCTCTCAGGTGTGCTTAATAAAGTCCTGTTCATTAGCAGATTTCCCCTCCCCCCCCTGTTTGTGGCTTTCCTTTATACCCTGTTGGAGAAGTTTTTGGATGTGGATAGGGATTTGATTCTTAGAAGGTCCTGTTCATCTATTTTATCCTCTCCAGACTGAAGGTTTTTCAGAACGCTTGGGAGATTGTTCATGTTGTGGATTAGGGCTTCTATAGTTCTTCCAAACTTTTCCCTAATAAAGTATATAGTCCTTGATTTTTATCTTGGGACTTTGATCCACTTTGAGTTGGTTTTGGTGTATGGTGTGAGATGTGGATCTTGTTTGACTTTTCTACAGATAGTTTTCCAAATTTACCAACACCATTTGTTAAAAAGGCTGTTGTTTCCCCACTTCTGATTTCATCTCCTTGTCAAAAAACAGTTGTCCACAGGTAGATGGCTGATTTCTGGGTTCTCAATTCTATTCCATTGGTCTAAGTGTCTGTCATTGTTACCAGTATGATGCTCTTTTGACAACCATGACAGTGTAGTAGGATTTGAAATCAGGGAGTAAGATGCCTCCTACCTTGTTTCCCTTTTTAAGAGTGTTTTGCTTATTTACATTTTACATTTGCTTATTTACATTTTAAATGAAATTGGAGATTGTCTTTTCCATCTCTTTGAACAATGGAATTGGTGTTTGTATTAGATTGCATTGAATGTGTAAATTGCCTTTGGTAGTGTTGACATTTTCACAATATTGAGTCTTCCTATCTAAGAACAAGGTATATTCGTTCATTTCTCCAGGTCTCTTTTTGTTTCTTGTAGTAATGTTTTATGATTTTCTTTGAATAGATCCTGTGTGTTTCTGGTTAGATTTACTCCCAAGTATTTAATCTTGTGATTAGCTATTGTGAAGGGTATTGTTTCTCTTAGCTCCAGCTCTGCATGTCTGATAAAGGACTTATATCTAGAATTTATTGACTATTCGAGCACCACAACAAGATAAAGGTAAATAACGCAATTGCAAAATGGGCACAGGATATGAACAGACACTCCACTGAAAAAGTCATTCACATGGTGAACAAATACATGAAGACATGTTTAAAATCCCTAGCTCTAAGAGAGATGCAAATCAAAACAACTATGAGATATCATCTTATCCCAGTAAGAATAGCAAAATTCAACATAGCGATAAACAACAAATGCTGACGAGGTTGTGGAGAAACTGGAACTCTTACTCACTGTTGGTGGGAGTGTAAAATGGTGAAACTGTTATGGAAAGCAGTATGATGCTTTCTCAAAAAGTTGGAAATAGAAATACCATTTGACCCAGCAATTCCACTATTGAGGATATACCCTAAAGAAACAAGAACTGTTATCCAAGCACATATATGCACACTCATGTTTATTGCTGCCTTGTTCACAATAACAAAGAGTTGGAAACAACCCAAGTGTCTATCAACAAATGAATGGATAGAGAAGCTGTGGTATATTCACAAAATCAAATAAATACAATGCTCCATTGAAAATCAATTAACTCTTGAAATATTATACAAAATGGTTGACACTGGATGATTTTATGCTGAGTGAAATATCTCAGTCACAAAAGGACAAATACTACATAATGCCACTGTTATAAAACAGGACTAACATCGGGTTTGGGGGGAAACTAGGAAGAGGGGATAAATAATGTATACTGCATTGAAACAGATGTAGAGACTGTTTAAAAGGAATATATGATGAGGTATTGTTTGCATTACAACAGTCAAAAATAAGAGCTGCATAGTAAAGTGAACTGGGAGGAGGGGATTGTATAACAATGAAATAATTATTTTTTTTTCCTTTTCAAAGAGAAAAGCAAACTTGGGGGAAGAAGTGGGTAGGGAGGAAAATGTACAACAATTAATGAATGGGAATCCAAAGTGTCTATAAACTTTCATTAAAATCTCAATTTAAAAAAATGACCTATTCATTATTTGGCTCTCTCTCTCTCTCTTTCTCTCCTCTTTTTTCTATCTCACAGAAAGTGTTTATTGTTTGCATAAAAATACAATAGATCAATATGCATTCAATTATACCTGCTGAGACCATCATTCACACCTGGTAGTTTCCAAGCATCTTTCTTCACTTCCTAAACATCTTTTCCATTTCTCCAGAGATAAAGATTGGCAATTAAAAATGATAGCACTTATTGCTAAGGCTTTCTGATCTTTCTGCTAAAATGAAAATTTCCCTAGAGTGGTAATATGTTCATACATAATCAATTATGTCCTCTACCAAGGTTTGGCTTCTTTTAAAAATTATTTCCCAGCAAGGATATTTTGTAAAAGAAAATATAACTTGGGTTTAAGTAAAAGGGATTAAAGAATTTGCAAAACACAGAGTTTTGAACATACAATCTGAGTAAGTGGGAAAAAAAGTATGGACATCTCATTTGCATGTTGTCATAAATTCCTCCAACTATGACCCACAATAAAGGTTAAAAAGAAGAGGGACAGGAGAAGGGATATTGCTCATTGTCATGAAGTTGTCCTACATGACACTGAAGCTATAAATTATAAGGAAGGAGATAGCTCAGCTTTCACTCATGGACTGGCTGGTGAACTCAGACTACCAGAAGGACATGGCTTTGAGGTTAGCTCTGTAACTCCCTATAAACTATACCACCAGAGTTTCCTAGAAGGTCCAAAAAAGGAGACACATTTATAAAATATTAATTTTGCAATGTACTTTCTGTTTTGTTTTATCTTGCTTTTTATGTACTGTTATGCACCATAGCTGACCTTCTCCCAGGTTTTCAGAGGCAGTTAATCACACAGGAGGAGACTGGTCATCTTTTTCCTGCAGAAAGCTGGCTATTCGAACTGAGTGCCTTTGGGTTAGCAGTGCAATCTCTTACCACTAGACCACCAGAGCTCCTTATTTTTAAGCTTTCCATGTCCAGTTGAGTTTTGTAACTTTAATTGTCTGTGACCTGCTCTTAAGGCACTGAGCCCAGGCATCTGGTGGAGCTAGAAATAACTGTCCTATGACTTGACATTTGTTTGCCTGATTGTGCTGTTAGAGATTCAATCCTATCTGTCAATTCTTTATATCAGGAGAGTGATTTATTTTGCTACTTATTTTATAGCTTAAGTAACTATATGCTTTTTGTTTGTTTGTTTATTGGTTGCTTATACCATTGCAACACTAGTCTGTAATTTTGATGTACTGAGGTAACTTGTGGGTCATTGTGATGCTAGAAACTATGCTACCCATGTTTCAAAAGCTGACAGGATCATCCGTGGTGGACAAAATTTAAGCAAATTTGCACAGATTAAGAGAGACTAGGAAGTAGGATTGATCATCTATGTCTGACATAACAGGCCTTCGAAAATCCTGTGAGCATAAGAGGATTGTGGGAAGTAACAGTATTAGAGGTAGAGCCCAAGTCACTCAAAATTAAGAACAGCTAAGGTAATAAAGGAGGTCAGAATTGCTTCCACTGTGGAAAGCTGGGCCACTTCAGTAGACAGTGTCACAGACGGGAGCCACAGATAGGCAAGGGA
>NW_006399860.1:8449774-8471034 GCF_000299155.1 Elephantulus edwardii | reverse complement strand
AAAAAAAAAAAAAAAATGAAATGCCTGATGCAGAGCCGCCACAGGAAGCTGTGAGGGAGGCTTCCTGCACAGCTCAGGGTGGTGTTTATCTGCAGCGGCTGGGACGGAGTTTAGGGTTCTGGGCACCGCTGCGTGGAGGAGGTCGCAGAAGATGGTGGGTATTTATCATGCTTCCAGAATGGATGGTCTTCTTCATACTCAGCACGTAGGGTCATTTTTACTGGTGATACTGCATATCACCAACAGGTTCAGGTCCAGAGATCAAGTTCATACAAGAATGGACTTGGACTTGAGAGGTCAAATTGCTGTTACACAACAGACCTAAGATATCTGACCACAGCTTCCATGGAGGAGCAGAGAAGTCAGAACAAGAACATGACCCAAGCCCAGAGAAATAATGAGTATTTTAGTGGAAATCGTCACGAGTGTTGAATGGGTTCCAATACATGCTCCCCCTCTGGATTGCCGCGGGAACTTGCTCTGTAGGGAAATCGTCACTGTGATCTTGAAAAGGAGCAGATCACTTGGCCTCTTCATCTGTGGGACCGCTGAGAATCAGAACCACCACCCTGTGCATTGGAGTTTGTTAGTCCAGGGATCCTTATTTTTTGAGGATGCGGCTGTGGGCTTCACCTTGGAGGATCAGCACTTGTTGGTCTGCTCTCAGAAGGACCTACCTGTACAAGGAGTCTTCAGTTTCAGATCTCAGCTGAGGTGGAGGGAGAACTCGTCCAATCCAGGAAGTTGGGGACAAACTTCCAGCTCTCAAAACCCACAGGAAGGATTTCAACCACTGTGAAGGGCGTGTGGCCCAGACATGAAACATCTGCTTCCACACTGCGCAGTGCTCCTGCTCGGTCCTCTCGCAGCCGCTTCTGGAGATTGGCCACGACATTCCCTACAGATCATGGAGACCACAAACGAGGATGACTGTCTTTGTTCCTAGGCCCCGCCTTGGGCCCAGCACTGGAGTTTCATGGCTGTGTTTTCTGTCTGAGCTGATGTAGGTGAGGTCTGCAGGGCCTGGGCCGTGTTAACTCAGACGTGGGACCCTGAGACGCCGAATGGGTGAGCCGATCCTCAGCTGTGACTGCACGAGTGTCTGTCATACTTTATGTAAAATTACAGCTGAATTCTTCTGGAAAGAAAAATGTGATCAAATTTCATAACAGAGAACATTATAAATTAAATTAAAATGCAGTGTCTGATTTAATTGTATATTTAAGTAAGTTATAGACATGTAGATGAAAGACAGCCAAATGAAAGATAGTGAAAGATAGTGCCAGAAAAAGATAGTGAAAGATAGCATCCAGAAAGGCACTTACCAAATATTTGCTAAATGAATGAAGAAAGCTAAATTCAAAGAGAAAAACTATGTAATTGAACAGCTACCCAACTAAAAACTGGCCCATTTCTTGTAAACCTTGTTTAAAAATCAAGTGTTAATTAAACATGTTCATCTTAACAGAGTTCTAGCAAACAAACAAAAATTTTAAAAAAGGGGGGAGCAAAGGATACCTTGAAGAAAGATGAAGAACCTTGCCATTTTACATGCTCTTTTGACAATATTCTTCCCTCTGAGTAGCCTGTCTCTCCTCAGTGGATCCTTTTGTAAGTCTTTGTCAAGGAATCTGAGGTTACTATAGTAATTCTGGAATACCTTTGGATATATTATAGCCAGTCATAAATACTAGTATTTTTCCTCTTCTTATTTGCAGGTGTGTGTAGGGAATTAAATTTAGGTTCAGAGATATGGGTAATATTTTCATTGTAACATAGCTAGTAAGGAAAAATCAGAATATGAATCCTCTACTGGAGATCATTCCTCCATTTTCCATGCAACTTAAAGCACAAAATAAGCATACTTTATTTCAATCAAATATTTATTTTTTTTATTTCTCAATCTTTTATCTTGCCTCTGCTCCAGTACTCTACATTCAAATGTAGTTTTAACTAGTTTTAGTCCATTTTCTCCTGTCATTAATCACTTCTGCATTTCAAAACTTGTTTTATCCTCTCTTCTCACATTATTTTATTCTCCTCCACAAGTATATTTTGTTTTTTATTTATTTTCACATTTAATCCTCACTGTAAAATTTCCATGACTACCCAAACACAGGTTGATGTCTTCTTTTTTGTTTTGGCCTAGTGGTGAGGAGCTGCACTGACAACCCTAAGGCATACAGTTCAAATCCATCAGCTGCTTTGTGGGAGAAAGATAGATAATCTCCTACCACGGCATTTGCCATCTCTGAAACTCCACTAGAGGTTCAGCTATGCATTGGTTCTGGCTTGACAGTGTATAGCAACACAACACTGGAGCATAGCTAAGATTGTGAAGAAGATGGCACAGGACTGAGTAAAGTTTCATGTACTCAAGTGCTGATTATACTTGATTGTCCCTAACACGTATAACATAAATTTCTTATCTTCTACTATAAGAAATATTTTATCTTGTATTCTTTATCAATGGAAAATACAAATAAATTTCTGGTACCTTATACTTTCGCCAGTCACTGCTGTATTTGAGCCACTCTGTCAATTCAATTCTTTGGATTGAGAGTCTTGTTTTTCAGTGATCCAATACGTAACCAAGAATGAGGTCTTTCCCTGGGACTTGTGCCTTCTAACAGTAAGGCCAAAATATGAAAGACAAAGTTCTGCATCATCATTTCCAAAAAGCATTCTGAACACACTTCTAGATTTTTTTTTCCCAAGCCTGTGTTATATTCAATGTTCTTTGTCAATAAGACAATTGAATCAACTCAGTTCTTCTTTATTTCTTATTCATTATCTGACTTTCACATGAAAATGAAGAGATTAAAAATATTATGGTCTTAGGTACACCTAGTCCTTAAAGTGACAACTTTGCATTCTATAGAAATCTTTTGCAACATAATTGTCAAGTGAAATACATTGTTTTCTTTCGCAATTGCTATTCCATAAATGCTGATTGTATTTCCAACTAAAAGGAAATCTTTGACTGTCAATCGTTTCTCAGTTTATCATTATATTATTAGTTCATAGATAGGTCCAAGTTTGAGGATTATTTTTTATGTTGAAATGTAATTCATAAGATGTCTATGAATTTCATCAGGAAGTGCTAAAATCATATTTACTTTCCATAAGCAAGATTCTGCACTCTGAATATCTTGGATTGTTAATGAATCTTCCTCTAAACCTGGTTCCAGATTCTTCTTCATATTGTTCATCTTCTCAGATAGTTTTTAAGCTCCTTAAATACTATAAGAAAATTGCCTTGCTGTAATTATTCAGAAAATACTGTATGAGGAATATCATTACTACTCAGCAAACTAATTTCAGAGGATATCAATATTTTAGTTGGCGTGATTGTAGATCTTTGCTTTACCCCTGATCTTAGTTACTCCTTATACCAAAGTTGTCATTAGTTGTAGGGCTTCTATGGTTCAGTAAAAAGCAAACACCATAAAGTGTGGATGAGTAAATCAGTCTAAATAGCTTGACCCATAGTTCGATCCAATGATCCCTGGATGTCTCAAACAATTTGTACTCATCTGCTATCAGAAAGGGTTACTGTTCAAATGCATCTAATGGCACCATTAAAGAAAGATTTGGAAAACTGCTTCTATAAAGATGAAAGTCTAATAATACATAGGATCATAGTGAGTTGGGAACAGCAATGAGTTTGGTTTTGATTTTATATTTTCCTTTAAGATTCTGTAGTGTAAAGAGTTAACACTTGACTGCTAACTAAAAGTCTGAGAGTTCAAACACATTCAGCAGTACTATCAGGCAGAATAAAAAATCTGGTGATCTGCTTTCAAGCAAGAGGGGGAACCTAACAAACTATGGTTTAATTCTACTCTAACACATGGAGTCACATGTCCTTGACTTTATGGCAAGTAATAACAGTGACAACAGAGTCATATAAACTCACATTCCTATTTATGTTAGTTATTTCAAATACATAGTATGTAAGGTAGTTATAACAAGAATTCGTTTAAATCTTATGAACCTTAGAGTTTTACAGTTTTTATTATTGTCAGGTGTTGTCAAGTTGAGTATGACTTATAGTAATCCTATCTGAATCCTGTTCTATCTTGCACCATCCTCACACTTTCTGACACACAAGAGTCCATTGAAGGCAGTTACTGTGTCAATCTGCCTGGCTGAGGGTCTTCCTTCTCCTTCGTCAACCCTCTACCCTTCCCAGCATCGTGTACCTATTCAAGGAATAGCCCCTTCTAGTAACATGCCCAAAGTATGTGAGGTGAAGCCTCATCATTCTTGCCTCCAAAGAACACTCTGGCTACACCCTCTCCAAAACAGCTTTTTGTTCTTTTGGCTGTCCATCAGATGTTCAGTGCTCTTCTCCAAGAGCACAACTCAAAGGCGTCAATTCTTTTTATTTTTTATTATCATTATTCATTGTCCAGTTCTCAGATGCATAACAAGTGATCAGAAAAGCTATGACCTAAATCAGATGCATCTTAGTCTCCAAACTGGTATCATTACTCCTCAATAATTTGGGAAGGTCCCTAATTGCAGATTTTCCCAGTGCAATACATCTCCTGATTTCCCAACTGCTGGTACCAAGGGTGTTAATTGTGCATTCAAGTAGAATAAAGCTACTGATAGTTTCAATCTCTTCTTCATTTATCATGATGTTGTCTGTTGGTCCAGTGGCAAGATTCTTTGTTTTCTTTTTTCTTTCTTTTATTGAGAGTTTAATGAAAGATTATAGAAAATTTGGATTTCCATTCATTTATTGTTGCACATTTTTCTCCCTGCCCACTTCTCCCCACCCCCAATTCACTTTTCTCTTTGAGAAGAAAAAAATTTCTTTCACTGTTATACAATATCCCCTCCCAGTCCATTTTACTATGTGGCTCTTATTCTGGACTCTTCTCATGCAAATAATACCTAATCATGTATCACGTTTTAACAGTTTTCTCCCTCATCTGTTTCAATGCAATGTGCATTGAAAATAAATAATTTTAAAATAAAATAAATAATTTTATCCCCTCTTTTTTTCGTTTCCCCCCAAACCCAATCTCAGTCCTGTTTTCTAACAGTGGTATTATGAATTATTTGTCCTTTTGTGATTGAGATAGTTCACTCAACAAAAGAAGGAGTCTTTGCTTTCTTGACAGTGAGATCTGATCCCTACCAAAGGCTACATTCCTTGATTTTCCTTAACAAGTGCTTCAAGTCCTCTTACACTTCCAGTAGACAAGGTGTGTCGTCTGCATAACAAAAACTATTATGAGTCTCCTTCCAATCCTAATGCCATAGGACTCTTCATAGAGTTCAGCTTCTCAAATAATTTTCTCAGCATACATATTGAATATGTATATAGAGAGAATACAACCCTGACACACTCTCTTCTCAGTTTTATACCATGCAGTGTTCCCCTTCTCTGTTCACACAAACAGCCTCCTGGTCCAAGTATAGGTTCTGCATAAGCATAGTTAAATGCTCTGCAACTCCATTCTTTTCATTGTTAGCCAATAACTTGTTATAATCCACATAGTCAAATGCCTTTGCATCATCAATAAAGCATAGACATATGTTCTTCTGGTATTCTTTACTTTCAGCCAGGATCTATCTGACATCAGCAGTGATACCCCTGGTGCCACAGCCTCTTCTAAATCCTTCTTGACTTCTAGCAGTTCCCCCTATGTATGGCTCTAGCCATTCTTTTATGATCTTAAGCAGTATTTTGCTTGAATGTGATATTAATGATATTGTTTTGTAGTTCCACATTCAGATAGATATGGACCTCTCACAGTTCATTGGCCAGACAAGTGTCCTTCTAATTTCCAGGCATAGACTGGTGAGTGTATCTAAGGCTGCATCTGTTAATTGGAACAGTCTATTGATATACCATTGAGTCCTGGGACCTTAGTTTTGGTCAATGCCTTCACTGGGGCTTCCACTGCCTCTGCCATTGGCTCCTTTTCATATGATACTTACTGAAATGTTTCCGTGTTAATCAGCTCTTTCTGGTACATATATATCTATATTAAGTTGTCTATTAGCAAACAGAAACATCCTATAATTGCTTATACAAGTTTGACAGTTCTAACTTGACCAGTGACATTGTAGAAGATGGGCTGATAATCTACTACTTCTGTAAACATTACAACTAAGAAAATCTCAGGAAGAAGTTCTAGTTTGTCATGATGGGAGATCTGATGCCTTCATGTATAAAGAATTGTGCTGCCTACTCAAATGCAGGTGGTTTAAATTTATCAGATGCTCTGCAAGAGAAAGATGGACAACCTCATTACATGTAATTCACAGACCTTGAAAGTCTACCAGGAGATCAGCTTTGAGTCCATTCTGGCTCAAAGGCAATGAGCTTGAATTTTGAGTTCCTGAAATTTGTTATGAGTCAGAATTGACTTGGAAACAAAACATTGTATTTTCCAGGGTTTTTTTTTTAATTTTTTTTTATGTTTATGATTTTTTCTTTTTTTTATTATTAAATTTTATTAGTTTTAATGAACATTTACAAGGATTTTGGGTTTTCATTCCTTCATTGCTGCACCATTCTCTCTACCCTCCTCCCCAGTTTGTTCTTCTTCCCTGCCATCCGAATGTCTGTTTTAATTGTCCAATTGCCACAGTGCTTGTCAAAGTCAGTTCTGATTAATCTCCTTTGTTGGTGTGTCCTTTGCCATTCCCTATCACTCCTCCCTGAGAGAGACTTCACCCTGATTCATAAGGAAAAGGGGATGGCGTATTCTCTTAGCTACTTCCTGCTGAAAAGGGACGCTGTGGGTTTCAGGGTGAAGATCTTCTCTCACTACTCTAAAGGGCCCCTTTGGCAGTAGGAAACACATAGACTATTATGGAGATTGATTTTGGAATTTAGATGCACTCTTATTGATTGTGCTTGGCCGTACATGTTCATATCCTTGAAGATGTATCATGGGGGTGTTGCAACCTAGTATATAGGATTTGATGAACAGTGACATCTGTAATATTATAGCTCTTTCCCCACATCAAATTCTGTATTATTTTGCTTTGTGAAATATGGCTGCTTCCAACTTTTCATTTGAACAAATGATTACATGCAAACTTCCAAGTTTGTCCAAAATCTCTGTAGATGTTCATTGAAATTAATAATAATAATTAAAAAGAAAAAAATAATAAAAAAGGAAAACAAAAAAACTTCTGTTACCAAATTGAAGATTTGTCTTTATGTGATGGGTGTTATTATAGCAAAACCAAAATATCTGTTATTTCTTTTCCTTTCCATTGGTATATTCATTCTACTCAGACACAATTTATAGCTTATAATTTTCTTTGTATTTTTCTATTCCCTTAGCCTAAATTGCACATCTAAGACTCCAAATGAGTAGTTCAACTTCAGAAAAATATGTCAACATTTTTTAGACAGCAGATTCTATCATGGTTATTTTATTAAATTTTCTTTCCATGAAGAAAATATTTTTATCATTTTCTTTCTCAAATAAGGTAACCTAGTGTTAAAGAACTTCATTGTCATTCCAAAGCATGCAGTTCTAATCCATCAGCTGCTCCTTGGGAGAACGATGGGCAATCTTCTTCCATGTGATTAACTGACTCTGATAACCCTTGAGAGGGTCAGCTATAGGTCAGTTTTGGTTCAATACTACACAAAAATAATATCAAATAAGAAATAGTTGATATCCTTCAGATCAAAGTAAAAAAATGTATTTTTAAATTTAATTTTAAGGTGGTTTTCCATCTTTAGAAAAATACATGTAAGTATCTTGAACGTTATTCTGTTTTATATTTCTTCTTATCATCTCCTCCACCAAAGGCCATGGTACTAAGTAATTTATTTAAGGATACTATCTTACTGCTACTTAAACAAGTATCACTGTATGGATATTCATAATTTATTCTGCTAAAATTAGTAACAGGCCAGTTATAAGAAGTGTTTAATCAATGTTGTCCCAAATGCTGAATTTTCTATATAATTCACTGATTTGTGACATCAACATCCCTTGCTTTTTGTTTAGTCCCCTTCATGTCTTTGGTTCTATGATTCACTAGAAAATCTCCAAGAGACACTCATATTCATCAGGGGAATGACTCACGTGACCCCAGGTTTTCAGGCCAGTTATTCAGAGACTGGCAGTGTTGTAGACTATCCATTGAAGGCAGGCCTCCTAAAAAGAGAACTATCCCTGAGGTGCATTGTGCTTGTAGAAATCTCTAGTAGTGTGCAGTTTATATCTCATCCTAATCCTCTCTCCTTAATACAATAAATACTTCAGCACAAAATAAACTGTTCATCCATTGGCTAGGAAAGATGTCTTGACTGGTAAACCTTAGTTATTCAGACATTGACTATTCCAGATTAGTTACTCAATTTTTAATCTATTTGTTTATTATTCAGGTATGATAGGTAGCTTGGCGAGTTAAGTTCTATGTAAATGAAGAAATAATGAAGAATACTTTCATACATATGACATAACCTTGCTTGCTAAAAGTAAAGATTATTTGGAGCACTTGCTTTAGAAAATCAAATACTGCAGCCTTCAATATGAATTGCATCTCAAGGTCAGGAAAAAAATACTGAATTGATTGGCAACATCATGATAGATGGAAAAAAGATTAAAACTGTGAATTATTTCATCTTGCTTGGATCCACAGTCAATACTCTTAATAACAGCAGTCAGGATATCAGGAGACTTATTGCCCTGAGAAAGTCTGTATCAAGGACCTCTCCAATTATTGAGGGGCAATTATGTCAGCTTGAATACTAATATGCACCTGATGCAGGTCATCATTTTCTCAGTCACTTGTTATGGATCTGAGAGCTGGACAATGAATGAGAATTAAGGCCCCTGAACCACTTTGTTCTCCTGTAGTGATACATTCTAATTGACTCAGTTACAAACTTGAAGAAACTTGGAAAGGTGGAGAGATCACAAAAGAGGAAGACCTTCATCCAGGTGGATTGACACAGTAACTGCAACAAAGGGTTAGAGTGTATCAGAGATTGTGAGGATGGCACAAGATAGGACAAGGTTCATTTTGTTTACAGGGTCATTATGAATGATACTAGACTCAATGACAACTAACAACAGTTACACTGAGTAATTGTTGCCCTGCCACAGGAAGCTGGTTTGCAACATAGAAGAAAGACAGGCAATTTTGTCACTTGCATTTCATAGATTCTGAAAACTCACTGGTGGGTCAGCTCTAAGTCAGTTCTGAATACATGACTATGAGTCCTTTTTATGCCTTTTCTTTTCTTTTTTATTATTAGTTAACCAGTGTTTAGCTGCTAACCAAAAGACTGAAAATTTGAAACCACTATCTGACATCTGTGCAGGCAACTCCTCTGCAGCCAGGCAGGAAGCTCCTCTGAAATCAGGTCTGGGTAGGCCTCAAGCCTCATGTTATGCAACAGCATCAAAGACCTAGTTGAGCCACTGCCTCCAGTATCCAGTACCCACACCCAGCTCCCCATCCTACTGCTCCACCAAAGGCTTCACTGGGGCCAGAAAAGGGTGACCTATACCATGTTTTTGCATTCTTGATTGTATTTATGGTTTATTTTTAAAAATACAACAGCCATCTGTCAGAGCATTACTTCAGGAATTGCTTTGCATGCTGCTTATTTCTTTATAGATGAGTGTTTGTTTGTTGTTTGCTCTTGTTGGTGCAGCACTCATCAGTGACTCCACTGTACTGTTGTAATGTATAGTTAGCCATGATGCTAGAAACTGTGCCGCTGGTGTGTGAAGTACTAAGGCAGTCACTTGGGAGTGGACAGGTTGCAGCTGAACTCCTAGGATAAGACAGACTAGGAAGTAGGACTTACCATCCACTTCTGAAACAATAGCACTTTAAAAACTCTATGAACAACAGAGAAAGACAGGTAGCTATATTATCAGAGGTAGAACTCAGATGAGAAGTCATTCAAATATGGAGAAAAACAGATACAACCAACCACTAATAAATGAAACATGGAATGTACAAACTATGAATGTAGGAAAACTGGAAGTTGTCAAAAATGAAGTGGAATACATGAAGATCAACATTCTAGGCACTAGTGAATGGAAGTGGACTGATATGCACCACTTTGAATCAGGCTATTGTATGATTTACTACGCTAGGAATGAAAAACCAAGGAATAATGGAATGCCATTCATAATGAACAGATCAATTTCAAGAATTATCTTGAAGTACAAGGTGGTGAATGATAAGATTATGTCCATAGATATACAAAAAAGACCTGTTAACATGACTATTATTCAAATATATGCATCAACAACTAAAACAAAAGAGGTGAAAACTGAGGATTTCTATCAACTTTTATACTCAGAAACTGATCAAACATGCAATTAACATTCATTAATAATCACTGGACACCAATTAAAAAATTGGAAACAATGAGAAAGGAATGGTTGTCAGAAAGTACAGACTTAGTGACAGAAATGTGGCAGGAGTGTGCGAATGATTGAATTTTGTATGTTCAATGATTTATGCATGTTGTTGTTGTTGTTATGTGCCATCGAGTCGCCTGTGACTCATAGCGACCCTATGTACAACATCCCTAAACTCCGCTCTCTCCTGTGCCAATCGCACTATCTCTGACACTCTCATCCCAATTATCCCATTCACTGAATCAATCCACCTCATAGAGGGCCTTCCTCTCCTGCGCCGTCCCTCCACCCTCCCAAGCATGATGTCCCTCTCTAAGGACCGGTCTCTCCTCACAACATGTCCAAAGTAAGTTAGACGGAGCCTCAGAATCCTTGCCTCCAAGGAGCCACCCGGTTTAACCCTTTCCAGGACAAATCTGTTTGTTTTCCTAGCAGTCCATGGTATTCTCAATACTCTTCTCCAGCACCACAGCTCAAAGGCATCAATTCTTCTTCTGTCCTCCTTGGTCATTGTCCAGCTCTCTAATGCCTAACAGGTGATTGCGAAGACCATGGCCTGTATCAGACACATCTTAGTCTCCAGAGAGACACCACTGCTCTTCAGCACTTTGGAGAGGTCCCTAACAGCAGACTTTCCCATGGCAATGCACCTTTTAATTTCCTGGCTGCTGGTGCCAAGACTGTTGACTATGGAGCCAAGCAAACTAAAGCTGTGTACAATGCATAGCAAATACTTGAAGCAAACAAACACACAAATGATGACCTTACATATGGACCTCACCTGATGGTCAAGACAGAAATAAATTTACTACATCTGTGGAATATTTCAAGAGGCTCAATATCAGTAATCAGAACCAGACCAGGTGCTAACCGTGGAACAGACCATAAATTACTCACACACAAGTTCAAATTAAAGCTGTAGAGGAACAAAGCAAATCACAAGGAGCAAAATATGGCCTTGAGTCTATTCCACATGAATTATAAAATAATTGTAAGAACTGGTTTGAGGTATTATTCACCAGTTATTGGAAACTAGAGGAACTGTGAGATGAAATCAATTATATTATTTGTGAAGAAAACAAAAGGTTGTCACAAAGACAGCAATAAAAAGCCAAAATGGATGCTTGAAGAAACTATGAAACTTATATTTGATAATTGAGAAGCCAAAACAAAGAGACACTGGAGTAAAAGAACTGAATAGAGAATTTCAAAGGGCATCTAAAGAAGATAAAGCAAAATATAACAAAATGTGCAAAGAGCTGGAGCCAGAGAATATGAATGGAAGAATTTTCTCAGCATTTCTCAAGCTGAATGAACCAAAAAAAATTAAAACTTTGAGTTGCAATACTCAAATATGTCATGGGGAAAATCTTGAAGATCTAGGAAGCACCAAAAGAAGATGGAAAGAATACAGAGTCGCTGTGCCAAAAAGAATTGTTCAACACTGAAAAAATTCAGGAAGCACCATATGGACAAGAGTCAATTATAACAAAGAAGTCCAAGCTACAATGAAGACAATGGGAAAATGGAAGGTCCCTGGAAGAGATGGGATATCAATTGACATTTTTTCAAATAACATATATAAACTTGGAAGTGCTCACCAGTCTATTCCAGTGAACTTGGAAGACAGCTAACTGGCCTACTGACTGGAAGAGATATGTTCCCATTACCAAAAAAGATGATCTAACAAAATGTGAACATTATCTAACATGACCATTAATATCATAAGCAAAATACTACTGAAGATCATCCAAAAACAACTGGACAGCACATCAATAGGGAACTACTTGAAATCCCTGTGATTTTGAAGAGACCTAGGAATATCGTTCACACTAGGAATATCATTGCTGGTGTCAGATGGATCCTGGAGGAAAGTAGAATATATCAGAAGAATGTAGATCTGTGTTTTATTGAGTATACAAAGGCATTTGACTGATTGTATCACAGCACAATATGGCTAACACTGAAATGAGTTGGAATCTCAGAACACCTAATAATGCTCAAGCAAAATCTACAAGAAGCTGTCTTCTCAACAGAACAAAGAAACACTGTATGGTTTAAAATCAAGAAGGATGTGCATAAGGGGTGTATCCTTTCTCCACACGTATTCAATCTGTATACTGAGCAAATTATTAGTGAAGCTGGACACTATGAAAAGGAATGTTGCATCAGGATTAGGAGGAAGACTCATTCAGAACCTGCACTATGCAGATGATATAATCTTGCTTGCTGAAAGCAAAGAGGACCTGAAGTGCTTGTCGCAAAAGAGAAAGACTATAGCCTTCCAATATGTATCCTCTTTCTGGAACACAGTGCAGGTGGATTCAAACTTCCAGAGGTTAGGCTTTTGGGTTAGAAGACAACTTACTAATGTACTATACAATCAGAGCTAAAAAAAAAAAAAATTAAAAAAAAAACTAACAACAAACCACCACCATTGAATTGACTCAGGTTCAGTAACCCTCCACCAGGCACTTGAGGCTGTAAATCATAACTATAGAAGACCATTATCATAATAATAGAAGACTGCATAACTGCTTGTACACTAGTGAATTTACATCTCTTTTTTGTTAACAATGCAACTAGCTATTTACTATACATCAAACGTCACTATTCTTTACTATGAAATATTTCAACCTCAAGACTGGGTAATGAATGGTAGGCATACTTCAATGGATATTAATTTTATAAAACAAGGTGTATGGGAATGATTAAACACAATGTAAATGAAGGAAAGTGTGAAACATGACGTATATGAATTTCGTGTGCAAATCAATATAAAATAACAATTTTTAAAAAACAACAAAATACTCACTAATGAATATTTTTGTAGACAATATTAGGATTAATGGAGAAAAGACTAAATTTGTCAAGAATTTCATTCTACTTTTGTCTACAATCAATGTATATTAACCTATATATTTATACTTACAACACATTATGTATATAACAAAAACTAGAACCTTCAAAGTTGATAACAGCTCAACAGCAAGAAAATAAAAATTCTCAACACTAGACCAATAGAAATATCATAAGAGTTGGAGAAAAGATTGAAGTTGTCAACTATTCCATTATACTAGTGTCTACAATCAACACTTATGGTAGCAGTAGTCAAGAAACTAAATGACATGCTTAACTGGAGAAAATTGCCATTAAACACTCTCCAAAGGACAAATACCAAGGATACCAGTTTAAAGACTAAAGTGAACCTGACTTAGGCCATGGGACCTTTGGCTTTCTTTCTATGCATCTGCAAGTTGGATAATGAATAAGGAAGAATATTTTTAAGGTCAATGCTTTTGAATGTGGTTTTGGAGAATAATATTGAATATCTCATGGACTGTCAAAAGAAGGAACAAATGTATCTTAATGGAAGTGCAAAATGAGTGTTTCTTGGAGAAAGAATCTCACTTACACTGGCCAAATTTTCAGGAGGAACCCGTCCTTGGAGAGAAATATCATTCTCAAAAAGGTAGAAAGTCTCAGCATGTAAGAGGAAGACCCTCAATGAGATAGATTGACACAATGAGTACAATAGAATTGAGCATGACAGAGTTTGTGGTGATATCAGAGAATAGAACAAAGTTCAGATCTGTTTTTCCCAGGATCACTATAAGTCATAGTAGTTTCAATGACACCTAACAACTACAGTCTTACATAAAGCAAGAGTTGAGATTTATTTTATTGTTTTAGAAATAATTCTGGCTTTTGTGAACATATAATTTCTTTTGCACATTCCTCTTTGCTTTTTATTTAATATTATCAGTTATATAAAAACCAAACTTTTACTATGAGTGGTACAAAATTAGGCTGTGAAGAAGATTCAGCCTCTGTACAGTGTTTTGCCAGTTCCACATTTAGATTATGTTTATTTCAAGTATCATTTCTTTTCTTATGAAAGGATATTCTTTAATATTGATTGATTTAGTAGTGAGAAGTTACCAATAAGATATTTTTAGCTTCCCTTTGTGTAAAAACTCCTTTTTCTATTCCTTTGATTATTTATAAATTAAATTTTGTTTTAGAAATATAATTTCACTGTTGATAGAATTAGTATAGTCCTTAAGGATTTGTCTTGCTAAGCTCTTCTCTACCAGTTCTAGTCTGCCAGATGCTCTAACAGAGAAAGATATGAGCACTTTTCTTGCAATTACAGCTTAAGGGTCACCCATGAGTTGATTCAAACCTGAAGGTAATGCATTTGAGATTGATTTTGTTTAATGATTTGCCAGTATAATGTTAAAGGAAACTTACTGGTGCATTGGTTAAGTGCCCACTGAAACTATGGAGAGACTAGCTCAACAGTGGTTCCTGGAGCAAGCGATCTGTCAATAGTCTGAATCCTAAGAGATTGCACTCTTGTAGAACTTCTACTCTGTCTTGTAGGATTGCTATAGGGTCACTACGAGTCAAAATCAACAATATAAATTGGCTATACAATTATAGAATGAATCAGTTTGTTTTGCATTTTGTTGGGGTTTTTTTATTTTCTTAAAGCTATCAGTTCATATTTTTGGAAAGTTTTTGTTATATGGTAAAGCAAATATTCATTATTAGTAGTAATTGATCCCTATCACTTCATCTTTACAAGAACAGGAAGTTGTCCATAAGGTTTTTTTCAACTGATTCTTCTTATATTATCATATCTTAAGGAGTAAAAAATTAATATGGAGAGTCAATGAAATGAAATTATTCAAAACTTCAATCTTTTCTCCATCTAATATCATATTGCCTGTTGGTTTAAAGGTGCAGATTTTTGTTTGCTTGATGTTGAGATGTAATCCAAATTGAAGGCTGTAGTCTTTAATCTTTTGCAGTAAGTTCTTCAAGTGTTCATTTTCTGTTCGTAAGGTTGCATCATCTAAATACACAAGTTGTTGATGATTCCTCCAATCTTGACAAAACAATCTTTTTCATCTATATTTCACCTCTCATATACTTTGCTCAGTATACATATTGAATATTGTTGTTCTTATATACAATGGAGTCAGAAACAACTCATAGCTGATCTTCCAGTGGATTTTAATTGGCAGTAAATTGCATGGTACTCATCTTTGCCTTTCTTCCACAGTTAGTGGAGTCAAAAAACATACCTTGAATTGGCTGTAAAATTTCTTACCACTAAGGAATTCCTTACCACCAGACCTACCTAGACATTGAATAACTACAGAGAAAGGATACAAAGCTAACATGCATGCACCTTTCCTTATTTTAATCAAGCAGTATTTTTTTTTTTGCTTTCTTCGGAAAACTTATTCTTGGTCTAGATACAGATTTTGCATGAGCACAACAATTAAGTGTTCTGGGATTCCCATTCTTCTCAATGTTAGTCATAACTTTTTTAAGATCCAGAGAGGCAAATGTGTTTACATAGTCAATAAAATACAAGTAAATGTCTTTCTGATATTCTCCACTTTCAGCAAAAGTCCATCTGGCAGTTAGAAGTCAGTTTCTGCTGAATCTTCAAGTCTTAGATAATCAATCCATCAGATTCTCAGGGAATCTTTCCTTTCCTCCTTGGAATAATAAATCCAATCTACTATATGTTTCAAAGAGTTACCTTAATGCAAAACTAACCCAGTATCAGTAACTTAATTTTCCATTTATTTAGTTAAAGTCCATTTCCCTCAGAGACCCATGAGCTTATTAACTCTGTGTGTGTGTGTGTGTGTGTGTGTGTGTGTGTGTGTCTGTGTGTGTGTATTTGCAATAATGGTTACCCATGGTGGACAGTGTTTGGTGGAACTCCCTGATTGAAACAAGTTTGGAAGCAGGAATGGCATTCACTTCTATAATTAGCTTGCCTCCGGAAACCCTATGAACCTGCAGAAAGGATGAAAGTTATACAAGTGTCCAGGTCTTTCATTCATAGGATTGCTATGAATTGCCTATGACTCGACAGCACTGATGAATTTTTGACGGTTTTTTTGTGTTCTTGTTAGGTGCCATTGAATTGAGTACAACTCATAATAACCCTATAAGCAATAGATCAGAATTCTGTACTATCATATGCCATCCTCATATCTGATACCCTTGAGCTCATTGCTGTAGTCACCGTGTCAATATGTCTCATTGTGGGTCTTCTTTTCTTTTGCCAACCCTACAACCATGATATCCCTTTCCAAGGAACAGCCTCTCCTACCAACATATCCAAAGTATGAGAGACGAAATTTTCTCATTCTTTCCTCCAAGGAGCACTCTGCACCATTTCCAAGACATACCGGTTTGTTCAAATATGCTGATCTTATATAATGTCTTTTCTTAGGACCAAAATATATGAGGCAAAGTCTCACAATCTTTGCTTCTGAGAAGTTACACTTCTTCCAAAACGTATTTATTTGTTCTGTTGTTATCCATAATATATTTAATATTCTTCAACAATATTACAATTTAAAAGTATTAGGGTTTGTTCTTTCTTCCTTATTATTTGTTCAACTCTTATGTGCATATAAGATGACTGGATATACCAAGACTTGAGATATAGAGACTTCAATCAGTAAAATGTTTCCTTTGCTCTTTAAGACATTTTTTAGTCTTTTATTTGTTTATTGCTACTTTCATGTGCACTAATTGTGAATTGAAGTAAAATAAATCCCTGACAACTTCAATCTTTTCTCACTTTAATATGGCATTGTTTATTGATCAAATTATGAAAAATTTCCTTTCTTGATGCTTAGGTATAATCCATAATGGAAGCTGTAGTTTAGTTTTTTTTCTTCTTTTTAAATTAACTTTATGAAAGTTTACAGAGGCTTTGGTTTTCCATTCATTCATTGTTGCACTTTTCTCCCTGCCCACCCCTCCCCCACAGTTCACTCTTCTCTTTGAAAAGTAAAATTCTTTCATTGTTATACAATCCCTTGCCCCAAGTCCACTCCACTCTGCAACCTTCATTCTGGACTCCTCTCATGACAATAATACCTAATCATATATTCCTTTTAAACAGCTCTCTCCCTCATCTGTTTCAATGCAGTATACATAATTAGTCTCCTCTTTCTCAGTAAGTACTTCAAATAATCTTAACTTTCAGCAATCAAGAGTGTCATCTACATGTACAAACCTGAGGGTATGTTCTTTTCCTCATAAGCCAGCTTTTTACATTATTTGTTCATCACAGATTTAATTGGTATGGGGTAAGATACAAGCCTAAAACAAAATTTTCTTGAAATACTCAGCATCTCTTCTGACATCTGTTTTGGTCTTTTATTCTTCTTCCTTCTTTGTAATGACATTTTGCATTCTTCATGGATACTCTTGATATCACAAAGAAGCAGTCCTCAGAACAAAGCAAGGAAACACTGCATGGTTCAAAATCAGGAAAGGAGTGTGCCAGGCATGTGTCCTGTCTCCATACTTTTTTGATCTATATGCAGAACAAGTCTTTCAGGAGACTAGGCTTTATGAGGAGAAATATGGCACCAGAATTGGAGGAAGCCTCATCAACAATCTAGCTTATGCAGATGGCACAACCTTGCTTCCTGAAACTGAGGAGGAACTGAAGCACTTGCTTCAGAAGATCAAGGACTGTAGTCTTTAATATGGATTAAAGCTCAACATCAAGAAGACAAAGATTCTCACCACTGGACCAATAGGCTGCACCATGATAAATGGAGATGAGATAGAGGCTACAACTGAGAAACTGAGAAGAGTTTGCGGATAACAATGACAGCTTGTTCAGCTCCACAATCAATAATCTCAGCACCAGCAGCCAGAAAATAAAAAGAATTGCACTGGAAAAATCTGCTGTCAGAGACATCTCTAGAAACCTGAGAAGTAATGATGTCAGTCTTTAGATTAAGATGTGCCTGATCCAGGCCTTGATCTTTGGAATTACTTGCTATGAATCAGAGAGTGGACAATGACGAAGGATGATAGAAGAATTGATGCCTTTGAGCTATGGTGCAGAAGAAGAGTCTTGAACATGCCATGGACGACCAAGAAAGTAAATAGGTCCGTTTGGAGAGAGTGAAATAAAAAATCTCCTGGGATTTTGAGAATTTTTAATTTTGAAGCTCTGTTTCACCTACTTTGGACACGTGGCCAAGAGGGACTGGTCCTTGAAGAAGGACATCATGATTAGAAGAGTGAAGAGATAGTGCAGGAGAGGAAGACCCTGGATGAGATGTATTGATAAAGTAACTGGGCTAAAACGAGTAGGTGTGTCTGAGTCAGTGGACTGGCTCAGGACAGGACTGGCTTCAGAGCTGCTGTACACAGTGTCACTATGTGTAGAAAGTGACTTAGCAGCACATAACAACAACAGGCAAAAGATATAAAAGCACAGTACAGAGAAATAAATGAGGTTTACAAAAATTGCAAAACTTCATGACAGACTTGGGGAACATGAGGTAAAGCAGAGTTTTAAATTTTTTATATTACTGATGAGTGTGTGGATTATATCATATCTAAAAAGGATACAGCACATATCACATCACAATTACATGTATTTTAACCTGTAAGTCCCACCCTGGGATATTTATCCTATACTGTAGCTACATACATCCAAAATAATGGAAAAACTAAGCCTATTGCAGTGTAATTTGTAATTCTAAAAGATAAGAAATAATCCAATTGGCTCACCAGGAGACTAATCAAATAAAGTATATTTCAGTACTGTATTCCATACAGAATACTGTGCAACTTTTATAAGAAAGCTTCTGCATACTAATATCATTCAAGAGATACTATTGTTGTTGTTGAGTGCTGTCAAGTTGCAACCAACAACAATCAATAACAACAATATATCATAATTTAAAGTCAGAAACATAAAATCCTTTTTTGATACATACATATTAAAAGTAGACTTATCTGTATAAGACATGCTACTGTTCATTTTGTTGTTATTGTTATTCTGTGTCTTAGAGTCAGAACAAACCCATAAATGAGCCTCTGTCAAGTTTGTCCATATTATTGTTGTTGTTATTATTGTTATTGCGTATTGTAGTGTTTGAACCAACCCATAATTGACTCTCTGGTAGGTTTTCAGAGGCAGAGAGGAGATTGCCCATCTTTCTCCCTTAGAGCAACTGGTGATCTCAAACCATGTTTATTCCTTCATATAAAATATGAACGATGTATCAACAGTAAGCTGCCATAAAGTCAAGCTAAATTCAGAAAAGGATATGGAACCAGGGATATAATTACAGATGGCAGATGGATCTTGCCTGAAAGATATCAAAATGATATGTACTTATGTTACCTTGACTACACAAGGACATTTGACTATTAATCATAATAAATTATGGATAGCATCATGAATGATGTTATCATGAATGGGAACTTCAGAAAATTTCATTGTGTTCATACAGAGACTGTACATAAACCAAGTGAAATTAATTTATCAGAGCTAAAGGATCCAGACAGTTCTCTATTGATGTACTGTTCCAGTCATTTTCAATGTTCTTCAGCAGGAATTTGCTCACAAAAATGCCTGAAATGTATATAAACAGAGAACTTCCAGAAGGGCAAACTAAATTTAGAAGAGATAAGGCACTAGGGACATCATAACCAATGTCAGTTGGATCTTGGCTGAAGACAGAAAGTGCCAGAGGGGTATCTACTGTGTTTCATTGACTATGCAAATGCATTTGAATGTTGATCACAACAAATTGTGGTTAACTTTGAGAAGAATGGCAATCCCAGGACATTTGATTGTGCTCATGTGAAACCTATTCCGGATCAGGAGGTAGTTATTAGAACAGAGCAGGGGAAAACTGGTTCAAAATTAGGAAAGGGTTGTGGCAGGTATGCATAATATCTTTATACCTTTTCAATTTATATGCGGAGCAAATCATTCAGGAGGCTGAACTTTGTGAAGAGGAATGCAGCACCAGGGTTGGGGGAAGATTCATCAACAATCTGCTCTATGCAGATGACACACTCTAACTTGCCAAAACTGAGGAGGATCTGAAGTATTTCGTGAACCAAGGCCTTCAGTATCCAATATAGATTGAAGTTCAACATCAAGAAACCAAAGATTCTCACTGCTGGGCCACTTGGCAGCATTGTTAACAATTTACAGCTTGTGTGTCTGAACAATCAACACTCTTGGCACCAGCAGTCAGGAAATGAAAACACGAAGCAAAAGCAAAAGGAAGAAATCAAGAAGTCATGGAGCTGAAAAGAAGATTTCAAAGGGCAGCTTGGGAAGACAAGGGAATGCATTATAACAGAGTGTGCAAAGGGCTGGAGTCCAAAAACCAAAAGTACTTAACTCACTCAGCATTTCTTAAGCCCAAGGAACCGAAGAACAATTTCAGGCTGTGAGTTGCAATACATAAGGATGATATTGGCAGAATATTGAATGATCTAGGAAGTACTAAAAGATGAAGGAGTATACACATTCACTGTGGAAAAAAAAAAGGATTGGCTGACATGGAACAATTACAAGAAACAACATATAATCAAGAGATAATGATGATGAATGAGAAATTCAGGCTTCTCTGAAGGATTTGGCAAAAAGTAAGGCCCCAGGAATTGATGGAATATCAATTGATATAGTCCAACTAACAGATGCTGCCTTGGACAGGCTCATCAGGTTGTATAAAGAAATCTGGAGGACAATTGCCTGGCCAACTGAATAGGAGAGATCTAGAACGTGCTCCTGGGTGGAAGGGAAGACGGGAAGCTGCGCACTGGGGAAAGTCACCTCGGATAATAGCAAAGAGGCATCATTCAGGTACCCAGGAAAAACCAGCTGGCCCTCGGGCCAGAAAGGAAAACATAATCTACACAGGAGTTCTACAGGACACGTCACCTTCCCTTGGAGATAGTACAACTAAACTTAAGAGACACTGGTCAAAAGAAAAAAAATGTCAGCAGTTGACGTGTTTGGAATCATAGAAGCCAAGAAAGCTTAAGATACAAGCTGTCAGATCATGGGTT
>NW_006399860.1:8428541-8446704 GCF_000299155.1 Elephantulus edwardii | reverse complement strand
ACTGGGGTAATCGGGATGGGTGTGTCAGAGGCAGTGCGGTTGGCGCAGCATAGAGCAGGGTTTAGGGCTGTTGTGCATAGGGTCGCTATGAGTCGCAAACGACTCGACGGCACATAACAACAACAACAACAAAAGGTGACTTGATAGAGTTTGGAAATTATTGAACAATATGACTAATATTACATTCAAGCAAAATCCTGCTGAAGATTATACAAAAACTACTGGAACAGTACATTGACAGGGAACTACCAGAAATACAAGCTGGGTTTAGAAGAGGTCGTGGCACCAGAGACATTAGCGCCAATGTCAGATGGATCTTTGCAGAAAGCAAAGAATACCAGAGGGATATCTCTTTCTTTCATTAACTATATATTAACATTTATTTCATTAACTACAAAAAGGCTTTCGACTGTGTGGATCACAACAAATTGTGATTAACTTTGAGGAGAATGAGAACAGAACACTTGTTTGTGTGTTGTTGATTACTAAAATTAAAATCAGAGTTCAAGATATTAATTGTTGAATCCTTCACCAACAGGTACACAAAGTTAATTTACTTCTTGTTGTTCTTGTTGTTGTGAACCATAGAGTCAGAACTGACTCATAGTTGACCCTCCAGTGGACTTTCAGAGGCAGTTAATTACAAGGAAGGAAATTGCCAATCCTGCTCCCTTGAAGGAGCTGGTAACCTTGAACAGTGTCCCTTCAGGATTGCAGCACAGCTTATTGCCAGTAGACTAACAGAGCTTCCTAGTTAAATTACTTACTATGGTTGTTCTTGTTATGTGCTGTCGAGTTGTTTGTGACTCATAGCGGCCCTATGTACAACAGCCCTAAGCCCTGCTCTATCCTGTACCCATCGCAATGCCTCTGACACACCCATCCCGATTACCCCAGTCACTGAATCAATCCACCTCATAGAGGGTCTTCCCCTATTGCACTGGCCTTTCACCCTCCCAAGCATGGAGCTTTCCAAAATTCTTGATGCTATCAAGTAAAGTACATAGGGTTTTCAGAGGCCTGCTATTTTGGAAGTGGATGGGCAATCCATCTTCCCAGTGTGTCTTAATCTGAATGTTCAGATTTAGAGAAATATCCAACAGATAAGCATTTTACAGAAAGAGTGAAAATATACCCCTTATTGTGGAATTAACCATTAGATTCAGTCTTGTCCCTGCCCTTGGTACAAGTGTCCTGACCCACTTATTTCTTTGCTTCACCATCCATCAAAATACCCCTCCATTTCTACCCACTTCCCTCAACATCTATCTCCCATTGTCCAGCCCTTGATCTGATAGCTTATATAAAAAGCTTCCTTGGCTTTTGTGATTCCAGACTCATCAGCTGCTAAGAAAACAAACAGATTCATCCTGGAGAGGGTTAAACTGGGCTGCCTCTTGGAGGCAAGGATTCTGAGGCTTCGTCTGACATACTTTGGACACGTTGTAAGGAGAGACCGGTCTTGGAGAAGGACATCAAGCTTGAGAGGGTGGCGGGTGGGCACAGGAGGGGAAGGCCTTCTAGGAGACGGATTAATTCGGTGACTGGGGTAATCGGGATGAGTGTGTTGGAGACAATGAGATTGGCACAGGACAGAACAGAGTTTAGGGCTGTTGTAAACAGGGTCGCTATGAGTTGCAGGTGACTTGGCGGAACATAACAACAACAACATCAAGTAAAGAACTTACAAAAAATAGTAAAATGAAATCCTATTAAAAAATACTATATATCTCAGAAGATCGGAGGGGTAAAATAGAAACGTGTATTGAAAGGGCAAGAATTCTCTAAAAGAAAATAATGCTATAAAAAGAACTGAGTGATAGTAGATAGCAAATAGCAAATTGCATATGATATTATAATAGAAATCCATAAGGGCACTTGCCTCTTGTGCTGAATATCAAAATGCATTGTGCTACCAAGCAATGAAATTACAATACCTCCATACTACAACTAAATACAGATGATGATTCACTGGTTCAGTATTTGTTGTTGTTGTTGTTGTTAAGTGCCGTCGAGTTGCAGGTAACTCATAAAGACCCTGTGAAGGAGAGTCCTTGACGCTTGGGTGCCTTTCATCCTCTCTCCAGGTTCACAGGGTTTCCAGAGGCAAGCTATTATGGGAGTGGATGTCACTCCTCCTCCCAAGCTTGTTTTATTCCTGGAGCTCCATCCCACTCTCTGTCCACATTGGTTAGCCAACCATTAATGCATTTGACACATCAGTGGCACGGTGTTCAGCCTCACAGCAACCAAAAGTGACTGTGGTATGGCAACTTGTACACCAGGGCTATACGACCTAGAGGAATGTCTGAACAAAAACCTTTGGCTTGGTAGCATCGCTTTCTGTCCACTGGGCCAGGTGATCTCTTTCTCTCTGTGTTGATATTATTGTTGTTAAGTGCCGTCGAATCGCAGGCGACTCATAGCGACCCTATGAAGGAAAGTCCTTATTGCTTGGGTGTCTTTCATCCTCTCTCCAGGTTCCTAGGCATGGAATCTATAGGCAATTTTTTAGTAAAAAATATTTGGTCTGAGTATTACTAATATAATATGGTCTGGGTATTAATAACATACTTTTTTTAAAATTGTAATTTGAGTGAAAACTTCCAAAGCTTATTAGAGGCTTGTTTCTGTTGTTTGGACCCTCCCCCCAATTAATCATTCACGCACATTTTGTTCCATAATTTTAATTACAGTATTCACAATATTTGATTATACATTCAGTCCAAGTAATATCCCTTCAAAGTCAAAAGAGAGGACAGGTTATAATACTAAGCTAAAGGAGTTCTGATGTCTGGCTTAAAGATGGACAATCTCCTGTTGTTATTATTATTATGTACAGTCTCAGGGTCTCTTAGAGTCAGAATAAACTCATTGGCAGTGAGTTTTGAGTTAATTTTCCTATGAACTAATAAAAATTGGGTTTCAAATTTCATCCTCTAAGAAATATTTATTTTTATGGGATCCTTGCCCCAACTAGCTTCCCTCTTCTCAAATTTGCTCTTTTGTCCTTGCTCCCGGTTCTGTGTGTGCGCATGTGTGTATGTGTATGTGTACTAACTATACAAAGAGGCACATATTAAATATTACAGATTTTAAAGCTTTTATTTATCCAAAACAGCTAGTTATCTGAAACATGATATCTAATAAATAATTTCTCAAGTTTAATTTTATTTTGACTAGAGAAATACTAATTGATCCTGAATTTTTTACTATAATTTTATTCTCACATGTTATGGGTTGGAAAATCTTCTGTAGTACTTGGAACTTTAAGAAAAGAATGTATTTTACTGCGCTCACAGCATTTGATATTTGTTTGAATAGAATAACTTAATTCATGAAGTAAAGAATGGCACTGTAAACCCCAATGCACGTCATGGGAATCTACCAATTGTCCACAAGAGAAAGATAGACAGTCTCCTTGTGTGTGCTTAACTGCCTCTGAAAACTTGCTGGATGATCAGATATTAGTTGCTTCTTACTCAAAAGCACATAAAAAGATCTATGAAATGGAGATGACAATGTTTGCTTGTAGATCTTTAAATGATAGTTCATAAAAACTCAATAATTGGATCCAAGATGGTGGCGAAGGCAGAGACAGCATGGTGAGCTGTGGGAGCAGCGAACCACTTAAAGCAGAGCCATTATGGCCTCCCACAGACTTCAGCGTATTGATAATTGAACACTTAAACAGTTGGTGACTGGCCCTCAGTCAAGATCGAGGCTCAACAACAGGAATTCAAGGATTCCCAAGGAGAAACGGGTGAGCCTCGAGGCTTCCACGCCCCCCACCCCACCCCTCGCAGAGCCTGTACTGCTCCTCACAGCCGCTGCAGCTCCATGAGGCTTCCATAGCCAGAACGAATGGATTCCCTCACCCAGGATGGATGCTGGACACCGGCCCTCCTCAAGACTGGTACAGGGAAGCCACCACACTACCGCAAGGTGGACTTGGTCTGGAGAGAATTCTTGGAGTCAGGATGGTGGCTGTGGAGGAAGCGGGCACCCTCTGGCCACCTGCACAGGAGGGACCGCACACCCACAGAGTGCCCGTGCGGCGGGGTGGGGGTGGCGCCCCCAACGGCTGCCCGCGCTGGGGGGGCCCCACGCCTCCCGCAGGCCTCCCACGCTGGGGGGAGACGTGCGCCCCACTGCCTGCCTGTGTAGGAGGTGGGGGATGGGATGCATGCCCACCATCTGCAGGTTTGGGTTTCCTTGGACAGGTCAAAGAAGACAATTACCTATGTATTGGACAGGCCAAAGAAGACAATTACCTTTGCAATTGATTGCTGAAAGTCACTGTGTGTCTTATGACCTTAACAGTGGCAGCATACACAAGAGGACCTACATCCTAAATGCACCACATATTTTGTTCTGTTGAATGCTTCTGCCAAAAGATGGTTAGACCTGGGGGGAGTCTGTTCACAATTCTCAGGTTCCTGTTATCATATATAAAGGGGGAGGGCAGTGACAACTACTTCAAAATATAGTATGACCACTTATGGGGGGGAGGAGGGTAAAAGTGGCAGTGCTGGAATTGGAAACACTATCCCTGACCACAGAGTCCTCAGTCAGGCGAGGGGACCAGACTGGGGTAGGGGCAATTGGAGGGGGAGTACACCAGCCAGCTCCTGGGGGGTGTTGCCCTGCACGGGACAGACTGTCCTCGGCCCCTGGCTCGAGGTGAGCCATCGCGGCCCTCTGCCCGGGGCGGGCTGCCCTCAGCCCTCGGCTCGGGGTGAGCCGTCGCGGCCCTCAGGGTGAGCTCCTCAGTCCCCAGATTGTGCCATCTGACCCCTGGGTGGGGAAGGAGGGGGAAAAAAAGAATGCCTAGGATATCCAATGTTACCTAGGCCACCTTCTGCCACCCTCCCCGCCAGTAAACCTGAAATCAACACCCTTAAAGTCCTTCTATTTGTAACTCACAAGTTTGTTCTATCTAGGTTTGTTCCCTTTCCTACAGGTAACCTTAACTCTGAGTTTTACTCCAGAATTGACCCTGAACCCAGTGCCAGTGACAAAAAAGAAATACAACTGACAGCTAAGGAAGCAAAGGAGGATGGAGCCTCTGGGTTCAACCAGCCATCCCCACTGGACCCACCTGGGAAAACACTTTGCAGTCCAGAGGGGAGCAAATGACAGGAAAATATTTTCTAACAAAGCAAGAAGGCAGGCAGCTTTAACCCAAGACCACCAGTAAGGTGATAAAGTGTCCTCCCTTCCCCCCTTTACATCTACACCCCTGTTCAGCATGAAGAAGGCAGAGAGTCAGCATCCAATTCCCAAATCAATAAGACAGTTTGTTTAATTACTATTGGAAAATGCTTGTCATTCCTTTGTAGCATCTGGTCCCCACTGGACCCTCATCATTTCCTTCACCTGCTCTCCCCACCAACCAAACTGTGCAGCTCTGCAGCTGCATCCTGGCCCATCCTCGCCCTTCTGCCCCCAACCCTCACCTCCTTGTACCCCCAATATGTTTTTCCCAATAAAAAAAAATACCTAATCATGAAAAAAAAAACCCTCAAGAATTTTCCAATTGCTAGTTTATCTTTCTTTAACGTTACGAAAATTGTAAATCATTATGAAAAGATATGGCTGACTGAAAAATAAAAACATCTTTTGGCATTTGCTTCTCCATAATCTTTGTGCAATGCATATAAAAAAATGTTTTCACATTGTCTGAAATGGAATTTCATTAAAGCAATATTTTTACTCTGTACATCATAATACCTAAAATTAATGCAACTGAAATTTTCACTTCATGTTCAATACTTACTATTTTGCTGGTGATGAGATTAGATTCACAATGTTTCATCACTTGATTCACTGATATGTCAGGCAAAATTATGAGCTTACCTTCTTATGTGAGTAATTGTTGGCAAATAGTAACATCAATATAAGGTATAAAGCTGATAAAATTCCACAGACCGTTGAATCAACAAGGTCTCACTGAACCATTGTTGTTTTAGCCTAAAGTTTGGTGTTTTAGCCTAAAGTTTGGCTTTTTAGCCATTATTTTACCCCCCCCCCCTTTGGTTTCAATTACCTTAATTGTGGTCTCCCAAATCACCATAGTCTTAAAATCAGCAACAGCTGGGGTACCAATATAAGAGAGTACTCTCCTCTCTGGGGTAGGAGTGGGGGTGAGGTGTGAAAACACCAACACAGAACAGGAACACGAATGTTTTTAAGCATCCAGCGACATCCAGCCTGGCCCATTGCTCACCAATGTCTGCGAAAAACTGTCCTGCATATCACAGTCACGTGATTCATTCCTCTGACGGGTCTGAGTCTCTGTGGGACTTTCTAGCAAATCTTTTCACTGAACCCATAAGACCATAAAGATATTGGCGAACTGATCCATGGATAAAGATGTTAATGTCAGATATTATGGATCTATATAGCTGGGTGAACATTTACAATTATGTTGGCCTGAAGCTTCCGATTAAGAGTGTGCTATTTTAGAGTCACTGTGAGTCATACTCAACTTAAAGGCACTAACAATAACGACAACTAGAGGCTCATATGTTCATGAACAATTAAATTAATACCATGTTTCTAATTTTTTATTTAGTGAGTATTTCTCAGATTTTTATTTATTTTGTCATCTACAATTATCAATCACAGACAAGTGATATTTGGCTTCAGAGTATAAGACTTACAATTTCATTAAACTACAATTTTAACCTGGAAATTTTTAAATAAACTTTTTCTTTTGAGATAAAAAAGAGTGTGCTATTCACTTTTGAACATAGTATAATATCTATCTGTGTTTCATTGACTATGCAAAGGCATTTGATTGTGTGGATCACAACAAATGGTGGCTAATCCTGAGGGGAATGGGAATCCCCAGGGCACTTGATTGTGTTTATGTGAAACCTATACTTGGACCAAGAAGCATCACTCAGAAGAGAGCAAGGAAAGGTGCATGGTTCAAAATCAGGAAAGGAGTGTGTCAGGGATGTGTCCTGTCACTATATCTTTTCAATCTATGTGCAGAACAGATCATTTAAAAGGCTGGCCTTTATGAGGAGTAACATAGCATCAGGATTAGAGGAAGACTCTTCAACAATCTACTATATTATGCAGATGGCACAATCTTGCTTGTTGAAACTGAGAAGGACCTGAAGCACTTACTTCAGAAGATTGAGGACTGTAATCTTTAATATGGATTAAAGCTCAACATCAAGAAAACAAAGATTCTCACTACTGGGCCAATTGGCAGTACCATGATAAGTGGAGGAGAGATTGAGGTTGTTAACAATTACAGCTTGGTTGTCTCCTCAATCAACACTTCTGACAGCAGTCAGGAAATCAAAAGACAAATTGCACTGGGAAAATCTGCTGTCAAAAATCTCTCTAGAATACTGAGAAGCAATGATGTCAGTCTAAATTGTGCCTGATTCAGGCCATGGTCTTCGCAATTACTTGCTATGCATAAAAGAGCTAGACAATGACTAAGGATGACTGATCAAGAATTGCTGCCTTTGAGTTGTGGTTCTGGAGAATAATATTAAATATACCATGGACTGCCACGAAAACAAATAAGTCTGTCTTAAAGAGGGTGAAACCATGTTTCAGAATTTAGAAGCTCTGTCTCACATACTTTGGGGATAAGGACAAGAGGAACCATTCTTTGGAGAAGGACATCATGCTCGAAAGGATGGAGGGACAGCACAGGAGAAGAAAGCCCCAGAGATCAAGTAACTGGGGCAATGGGAATAAGTGTGTCAGTGTCAATGAGACTGTCTCAGGGGCAGGCTTCAGTGCATCTATATAAAGTTTCTATGAGTTGCAGGCAGCTCAACACCACATAACAACAACAATAACAATGTAATAAAAATAGCAACCTACATGATTCTGCTCTGAATGATATAAAAGATGGTACCAAATTATTCTTCAGATTTTTTAAAAACATTCACATATATCTGTCCTCTGAAAACAAGCTTATTTCCCCCATATATCAAAAATAGAAAATTAGAGAGACCAGTTTTTAAAAGAAAAAGTAAAATTATTTATTGAAATTAAAGTCTATTTTTGTGTAGAATTCCTAAAACTATGTGATAGTCAACAGCATTTCAAATACTAAGTTTGTTTAGGTTTTGGGTTATGATCAAGTAAAATTTGACTCAATAAATTAGTTATAATTTAAAAGTTTAATAGTTTGTAGTATGTCATTCACCAATTTGAAAGGAATTTCACTATATCCTATTCTATTATCATTAAAAAAATTTAAAAACCAACAAAAATTGATGTTCTACAAAATTTATACCTTATTCACATCCATACACAGAGTTTATTCAAGAGGAATAACTATTGCCTTTGAACTGTGATATCGGAAAAGATGATGAATATCTCATTGAGTGCCAAAATAACAAATAGGTATGTCTAGGAGCAGGTGCAGCCAGAGTGCACCTTGGAGGTAAAGATGATGAAGCTTTGTCTCACATACTTTGTGGCCATGTTATTAGAAGAAGTTATTCCTTGGGAAGGGAAGCAAGGCTTAGAAAAATGGAGGAATGGTGAAGAGGAAGACCTTCATCCACGAAGATCAAACAGTAACTGCAGCAATGGGCTTAAATATAGCAGATGTTTTATGAAAGGAAGACCCAAGATAGGATGGTTCAACTGTGTTGTTCATAGGGTCACTATGAGATGTATTCGACTTAATGGCACCTAACAGCAATGACAATATAAGGTAGATTCTTAATTATTAACAGAGTTTATAGAACTTGTAAGACTGAAAACTCTCCTGAAATTTTGGACAATAAGGTTAATTTCTCATTTTATTTATCCAAGAAGATGGAATCATCAATATACTCCCTAGACATTCTACTGATTAAGACAAGAGCAGAGCCATATCTAAGTGAGAAGTATTTTAGACATGTTATTAGTTTGATGAAATAAGGTCAAGGGCTATTAATGCAGTATCTGATAGAGGAAAAGAGGGGGTGTAAGGAAACATTATTACAACCTTTTAACTAGGTAGATCTCTGAATTTCAGTGTGGTTAATCACAAAATTTTTTTCACTATTTTGTTATTCCTAGTGAACTATAGTGTTGGTGATGAGTGTGTGTATATCATAAACTGCCAAAATGAATAAATGCGACCAAAGTGCTTTTTAGAGACAGTGATGATGAGATTTAATATCACATACTTAGAACGTGTCCTTGAGAAGAGCCAGTCTTTAGAAAAAGACAACACGCTAGTAAAGGGAGCAGCAGAAAAGTAAAGGTGAGCAGAATAAGACTCTTCTAATGTCCAGTGAGTCTTTCCAAGTATGGTATCTATAGAGCTATGTTTCTAAGTATGGTGTCTATAGAGCTATATATCCATCTTTCCAATTATGTTATCCATGTTATTGTTTGTTGTTGTTACGTGCCATCAAGTTGCTTGCGACTCATAGCAACCCTATGTACAACAGCCCTAAGCCCTGCTGTGTCCTGTGCCAATCCCACAGTCTCCGACACACCCACTCGTATTATCCCAGTCACTGAATCAATCCACCTCATAGAGGCCTTCCCCTCCTGTGCCATCCCTCCATCCTCCCAAGCATGATGTCCTTCTCCAAGGACCTGTCCCTCCTTATAACATGTCCAAAGTTTGTCAGATGAAGGTTCAGAATCCTTGCCTCCAAGGAACAGCCAGGTTTAACCCTCTACATGATGAACCTGTTTGTTTTCTTAATCCATGGTACATTCAGTACTCTTCTCCAGCACATCTCAAAGGCATCAATTCTCCTTCTGTCATCCCTAGTCATTGTCCAACTCTCTGATGCATAACAAGTGATTGCAAAGACCATGGCCTGTATCAGGTGCACCTTAGTCTCCAGAGTTACACCATTACTCTTCAGTACTTTGGAGAGATTCCTAACAGCAGACTTCACCATTTAGATGCATCTTTTATTTTCCTGGCTGCTGGTGTCAACAGTGTTGACTGTGGCGCCAAGCAAACTAAAGCTGTGAACAATCTCAATCTCTTCACCATCCATCCTGATGTTGCCAATTGGCCCAATGTGGAGAATCTTTGTCTTCTTGATATTGAGCCTCAATACATATTGAAGGTTGCAGTCCTTGACCCTTTGCAGCAACTGCTTCAGGTCCTCTTCAGTTTTAGTAAGCAGGGTTGTGTCATCTGCATAACGTAGATTGTTGATGGATCTTCCACCAATCTTGACGTCACATATCTCCTCATAGAGCCCAACCTCCTGGCTAATCTGTTCTGCATATAGGTTGAAAAGGTATGGAAATAGGACACTTCCCTGGTGTACACCCTTCCCAATTTTGAACCATGCAGTGTTTCCTTGCTCTGTTCTGACGACGGCCTCCTGGTCCAGGTATAGGCTTCACATTAGCACGGTCAAGTGTTCTGGTATTCCCATTCTTCTCAGAGTCAGCCACAGTTTGTTGTGATCCACACAGTCAAAAGTCTTTGCATAATCAATGAAACGCAGATAGACATTCCTCTGGTACTCCCTGCTTTCAGCCAAGGTCCCTCTAACATTAGCCAAAATATTCCTAGTACCATGGCCCTCTCTAAATCCACCTGGAATTCTGGCAGTTTTCTGTTGATATGCTGTTCGAGTTGTTTTTGGATAATCTTCAGCAGAATTTTGCTTGCATGTGATAGCAATGATATTGTTCAATCATTTTCACACTCTGTAGGATCACCTTTCTTTTAAATGGGAAAATATATAGATCTCTTTCAGTCAGTTGGCCAGGTGGTTGTCCTACAGATTTCTTGGGACAGTTTGGTGAGCACATCTAAGGCAGCATCTGTTAGATGAAATGTGTCAATTGGTATACCATCTATTCCTGGGGCCTTATTTTTTTCCAATTCCTTCAAAGTAGCTTGAATTTCTTCATCACCATAGGCTCTTGCTTATATGTTGTTTCATGAAATTATTCTGTGTCTGTCAATTCCTTTTGATATAGTGACTCAGTATATTCTTTCCATCTTCTTTTAATACTTCTTGGATCATTTAATATTCTTCCTAAATCATCCTTGATTATAGCAACTTGAGGTTTGAATTTGTTCTTCAGTTCCTTGAACTTAAGACATGTTGAGCGAATTCGGCCCTTTTGATTTTCTGACTCCAGCTCCTTGTACATTTCATTGTGATATTTTCTTTGTCTTCCCGCTCTGCCTTTTGAGATATTCTGTTCAGCTCTTTAGTATATTGACTTCTTCCTTCTGCTTTGGCTTCTCTAAACTCCAGCGCAATATTCAGAGTCTTTTCTTACATCCATTTTGGTCTTTTCTTCCTCCTCTTTCTTTGTCATTACCTTTTACACTCTTCCTGGATGATATTCTTCATATCCTCCCACAGCTCATCTGGTCTTCCCTCATTTGTGTTCAAGGCCTAACCCGGTTCCTGAGATGGTTCTGAAATTCAGGTGGGATAGACTCAAGGTTGTATTTTGATTCTCGTGGATTTGATTTAATTTTCCTTAGTTTCAGCTTGAATGTGCATATGAGTAGTTGGTGGTCTGTTCCAAATCTGCTCCTGGGCTAGTTTTCACAGCTGATATTGAGCTTCTCCAGCAGTTCTTTCCACAGATGTAATCAGTATAATTCATATGCATACCATCAGGTGAAATCCACGTGTATAACCTGCATTTATATTTCTTTTCTTTTCCGTTTATATTTCTTAAAAAATGTATTGCCCAAAAAAGATCTTAACAGAAAGCAAATATAACAGATATGTTTACTTGTGTTTTAATAATTATACAAAGAAGAATCCTGGTAAAAAAAGACAGATCCAATGGTGATTACTTTCATAAAACATAATGCATGAGAATGATTATATGAAACATAAAGTATATGAATTTTATAAGCAAACCAATTTTTTTTAAAAAAAGGAAAAACTATACAAAGGAATTTAACTATGTAGATTATAAAAAGTCATGGATAACACTGAGGAAAAATTGAATTCCACAATGTTTAATTGTACCATAAAACAGTTCTGAACAGCACAATGGGATATTGCATGGTTTAAAATATTTAAAACAAAAAAAGATGCGTGTCCAGGTTTAATCTTTTTCATACTTATCCAATCTTTCTGTTGAGAAAATCATTGAAGAAGTTGACCAGAAGAAGAATGTGGCATCAGTATTGCAGGAAAACTCAACAACCCGAATTACACATTTAACACATCTTGGCTTGCAGAAAGTGAAGAAATTTTATGAACATCAAAGACTACAGCCTTCACTGTGGTTTACATCTCATCAACAAAAATAAATATATCAACCACTGGACCAAGAGGCACTATTACAATAGATAAAGAAAAGATTAAAGTTTTCCAATTACTTCATTTTGCTTGGATCCATAATGAATACCCCATTTCAGCAGTCAAGAAACCAAAAAAGTACTGCTTTGGAAAATTTTATGCCAAAGATCTTTCCAGAGTACTAAAGACCAAGGATACCAGTCTTAAAACAGTGAAAAAGGTAAATCATGTTGCAAAGCTATGGTATATTTAATTGATTTATGTGCATCTGAAAGTTGGACAATGAATAAGGCTATCCATAGAATCATCAATGTCTCTAAATTATGATGTTGACAAAAAATATTAAATATACCATGGATTACCCAAAGAACAATTTCTATTGGAGGAAATGCAAATAAGGTGCTCCTCCATGGCAAAGATAGTGAAACTTCATCTCATATACTTTGGGCATATTGTCAGGAGGAGTAAGTCGTTGGGGAAAAATATCATCCTGGGGAAATTATAGCATCAGAGAAAAGGAGGATGACCCTAAAGGGGAAGATGTGACACATGGCTATAACATTGGACTTGAACCTGGTAGAGAGGTTAAGAATGCCCACGATAGTGCAAGCAACTATATATATCCCAGAATCTGTCACCAGATTCACCCTTCATGAGTTTATTGAGAATGGATTGACATGATGACTGCAGCAATGAGTTCAAGAATGTCAGAAATGATGTAGATAACGCAAGATAGGATAGGATTCAGATCTGTTGTCACCAGGAGTCATACTCAACTTGATGGCACCTAGCAACAACAAAAACATAAAGAATTACACAGTATATTTACTTAAAGTTTTAACAGCTTTAGAATATACTGCAAATAAATTCAGAGCCATCGGGATCATTCTAACTCACAGAGACTCTATTGGACAGAATTGAACAGCCCCACATGGTTTCCAAAGCAATAAGTCTTTACAGCTGCAGAATTCTCAACTTTTTCCTGCAAAGCAGATGGAAGATAGAAACCAATGACCTTTCAGTTAGTAACCAAATGTGCCAGAACCTATAGTACAGATGATGTTAGATGTCATTGTGTTGACCCTAAACAACAGATTGAAACCTCTGCCATCTTGATAATCTCTGCCATATTCAAAATTATTGTGGAAGTCACCAAGTCAAATCATCTTGTTAAGAAACTTCAACTGATCCTTCAATTATTTCCAAATATAATGTATTTTCACAAGGATCATCATACCTTCTAGCAACACTCTAGTTATATTCTTCTAAGACAGAAATTGATATGGGATGTTTGTGTAGAAAATGAATTTTAATTTTTATGTAACAGGAAAAACAATTTATGTACAAATAGACATCTTAAAATTGTAGATATTTTTTGAAAGTATGTCTTTATTTCTGAACCATGAAGAAGATGGAGAGGATACACAAATTCATTTTACCAAAGAGAATTGTCCAACAACGAAATACTTCAGAAGTACCATATGATCAAGAGCCAATGGTAAAGAAGGAAGAAGTTTAAGATGGACTGAAGACATTGGCAAAAGGTAAGCAACCCTAAGATAACAATTGGCATATTTCAAATGACATATGTATGCTTAGCAGTCTATGCCAGGAAATTGGGAGGATAGTTACCTGGCTGACTGACTGGAAGAGATTCATTATTTGTTCTCATTCACAAGGAAAGTGTTCTAACAGAATGTGGCAATTATAGAACAAAACCACTTATATCACACATAAACAAAATACTTTGAAGATAACTAAAAAACAGCTAGAACAGTATATAGACAAGGAACTGCCAGTGATTCAACCTAGATTTAGAAGAGGCTGTGGCGTCAGGATGTCACTACTGATACTGATTGGGTCCTAACTGAAAGAAAATACCAAAAGAATGTTTATTTGTGCTTTTTTTACTATACAAACACATTTGATTGTGTGGATCATAACAAATTCTGGCTAAATTTGAGAATAATGTGAGTCTCAGAACACTTAATAGCACTCAGGCTGAACCTACACCTAAACCGAAAGGCTGTTGTGTGAACAGAACAAGGGAAAACTATATAGTTTAAAATTAATAAAGGAGTGTGTCAGAGCTCCTTTCTTCATATATATTCAATCTCCATGTTGAGCAAAGTGTTCAGAAAAACAGGAACATATGTAGGACAATGTGGCATCAAGACTAGAGGAACACTCAACAACCAGCATCACATGGATGACAAAAGCTTGCTTGTTGAACAAGAGGACAGTTTAAAGCAGAAGATCACAGACTACAGCCTTCAATATAGATTGCATCTTAAATGTTAAGACAGCAAAAATTCTCATCACTGGACTGAAAGATAAAATCATGTTGTTCGTAAGTGGCATCAAATTAGCTATGATTTATAGCAACCCTATGAACAATATTTCCCTCCTGAGTTTGCATCTGTCTCTGACACAAATACCAAAAGAACCTCATTACCCCATTATTCTGTCAATCCATCTCATCCAGGGTTTTCCTCTCCTTCGCTATCCCTTGACCCTTCCAAACATGATATCCTTCTCCAAACACTGGCCCCTTTTGGTCACATGCCCAAAGTATATGATACAGCATCTCAAAATCCTTGCCTCCAAGGAGCAGCTTGATTTCACCCTCTCCAGGACAGACTTGTTAGGTTTCTTGATAGTCCATGGTAAATTCAATGCTCTTTTCCAGTACTACAGCTCAAAGACGTCAATTCTTTCTCTGTCATCTTTGGTCATTGTCCAGCTCTCTGATGCATAACTAATAATTGTGAAGACTATGGCCTGTATCAGGTGCACCTTAGTCTCTGGACTAACTTCCTTGCTCTTCAGCACTCTGGCACGTTCCCTGACTGCAGATTTTCCTAACGCAGTTTATCTTTTGATTTCTTGACTGCTGGTACCATGAGTGTTATTTATGGAACTGAGAAAACTGAAATTGTTAACAATCTCAGTCTCTTCTCCATCTGTCATGATACAGCCACTGGGCCCAGTGGTAAGAATCTTTCTTTTCCTGAGGTTGAGTTTCAATTCATATTGCAACCTATAGTCCTTGACTCTGCAGCAAATGCTTCAAGCCCTACTCAGTTTCAGCAGGTAAGACTGTGTTATTTGCATAATGCAGGTTGTTGATGAGTTTTCCACCGATCCTGCTGCCACGTTCCTCTTCAGAAACGTACAGATTGAAAATTTATAGAAACAGGACACATCTCTGAAACACTCTTTTTCTGGTTTTGAAGTTTGAGCAGTTTCCCTGCTCTGTTCTGATGACTGCCTCTTTTTCCAAGTATAGGAGTCACCTGAGCTCAATCAGGTGTTTGGGAATTCTCATTCTTCTCAAGATAAGTTACAATTTGTTGTAATCCAAGCAGTCAAATGCCTTTGAATGGGCAATGAAGCACAGATATACATTACTCTAGTGAGAGATGGAAAAACATATTGAAGTAGTCAGTATCTTCATCTAACTTTGATCCACAAACAATGTCTTTTGTACCAGCAATCAGGAGAACAGGAGACATATTGCACTGGGAAAGTCTGCAGTCAGGTACTTCTTCAGATTTGTGAAGAACAATTCTATTAGCTTAAAGACTAAGGTGCATGTAATATAGGTAATGGTTTTTGGTCGGTTTGTTGTTTGGTTTTTTTTTTTTAATCTGTTATTTTGCACCTGAGAGCTGGACAAGAGTTTGTAGTGTCAGAGAATAGCACTGATGATCCAATGGAATGCCAAAAGAACAGATATGTCTCAGAGAAGGTACAGCCAGAGTGCTCCTTGGAAGCAAAGGTTATAAAGCTTCAGCACCTATACTTTGGGCAGATTTCTAGGAGAAGCTGTTCCTTGGAGAGAGACATCATGCTTGGAAAGGAGGAAAATCAGCAAAAGAAAGAGAGAAGGACCTTCAGTCAGATAGACTGACACATTAACTTCAGTAATGGGCTCGAATGTGTCAGAGATGGTAGACAGGGCAGGATTCAGATCTGTTTTTCTTTTTTTTTTCAGATCTGTTTTCCATAAGGTCACTATGAGTCTTACCTGCCAGCACCTAACAACAAATAATACATATAAGTGTGGTTTTGTATGTTTGTATACACACACACACACACACACTTACATACACACATATATATGTGTGTATATATATATATATATATATATATATATATACTCATACACACAAACATATATTTATACATATAAATACATTTACATTTTTCTCAATGTATGTGGTGTCTGAACTAACTCATGGATAACCATCCAGCAAGTTTTCAAAACAGTAAATCACACAGGAGTGTATTGCTTTATGTAGCAACTGTAAATTTGAACTATATTCTGTTGGCTTGGCAGTGCAACTCCTTAACACTAGGCCACAATATGTTTATTATATTGTTATTATACTGTTGTAATGTATATTATATATATATAGCTGTTATGTACCATCAAGTCACTTGCAACTCATAGCAACCCTATGTAAAACAGCTCTGAACCCTGCTCTATTCTGAACAAACCTTATTGTCTCTGACACACTTGCCCCAATTACCCCAGTCACTGAGTCAGTCCATCTCATTGAAGGTCTTCTTCTCTAGTGCTGTTCTTCCACCCTTCCAAGTGTAATATCCCTCTCCAAAGACTGGCCCCTCATTGCATCATGCCCAAAGGGGCTTCAAAATCCTTTCCTCAAAGGACAAACCTCTCTCTCCAAGGTGAACCTGTTTGTTCTCCTGGTAGTCCATGGCATATTCAATGCTCTTCTCCAAAATCCCACAGCTCAAAGTCATCAATTTTTCATTCTTCTTCAATGATTCCTAGTTATTGTCCAGCATTCTGATGTATAGCAAGTAATTGTGAAGACCAAGGCCCGGATCAGACACATCTGAGTCTCTAGATTAACATCATTGCTCTTCAGTACTCTGGAGAAGCCTTGACAGCAGTTTTCCCCAATGCAATTCATCTTTTCATGTCCTAACTGCTGGTACCAAGAGTGTTGATTATGGAGCCAAGAAAGCTGAAGCTGTTTACTATCTCAGTCTTTCACCATTTATCATGATGCTGCCAGTGGACCTAGTGGTGAAAATCTTTGTCTTTCTAACATGGAGCTTAAATCCATATTGAATGCTACAGTCCTTGACCTTCTGCAGCAAATGCCTCAAATACTCAAAACCTTCAGTAAACAAAGTTGTGTCATCTGCATATAGCAGGTTATTGATGAATCTTCCTCCAATCCTGATGCTACATTCTTCTTCACAAAGTCTGCTCCTAGATGATCTGTTCCGCATATAAGTTGAAAGGTATGGAGATATGATTCATCTCTGTCATACACTTTTCCTGATTTTGAACCACTCACTGTTTCTTTGCTTTGTTCTGATGACTGCTTCCTGGTCCAAGTATAGGTCTTGCATAAGCATAATCAAATGTTTTTGGATTCACATTGTTCTCATAGTTATCCACAGTTTGTTATGATCCACATAGTCAAATGCCTTTTCATAGTCAATGAAACACAGATGTGGATTATTCTGGTACTCTCTGCTTTCAGTCAAGATTCATCTAACATTGGCTATAATATCCTTAGTCACATGGTCTCTTCTAAACCACTCTGCACATCTGGAAGTTCTCTGTTGATGTGCTGTTCCTGTCATTTTTGTATAATTTTCCAGAGGAACTTGCTAGCATGTGATATTAATTGCTTCCACCCTCTGTCAGGTTACCTTTTTTTTCTTTCTTTCTTTTCTTTTTTTTTAATGGGAACAAATGTGAATCTTTTCCAATCAGTTGGCCAGGTGGTTGTCTTCCAGAATTTTTGGCACACCTTGGTGGGCGCGTCCAGGGTGGCATTTGTTTGATGAAATATGTCAATTGGTATAACATCAATACATAGGGCCTTGTTTTTTGAAAATTCCTTCTGAGCATCTTGAATTTCCTCCTTCATCATCATCAT